>NC_056728.1:165862841-166152841 GCF_019279795.1 Protopterus annectens | reverse complement strand
GGTACAGCTGTGATGTGTGCCAGATATGGGAGTCATGATAACTGCCACGGTTGTCAGCACACACATTCAAGATAATCCCGTGGGCATTGCATACGACCTGGCAGTTGGAGTGGTACCCCTTGCAGTTAATGTAGATTGTACCCTGCTCACCAGGTGTACTTTCATGTGTACATGTGTACAGTCTATGGCACCCTTTACTTCAGGTTAGTGTGCTACATGGTAGAAGTGTTACATATTGCTTACCCTCACCTTAGGGGTAAGGGGAAAAGATATGTCCTCACTGGCATCTGATAACATAGCATCCAGGAATTGGTGGAGGATCCTGGATGCAGATGCCTGTGACTCCCCCACCATGTCCCCAGTTGGTATTTGAAAAGTAGCTGTAGCTGGTATCCTAAGGGCCACACATACCTTTATTTCCACTGGGATGGGTTCCCCTTGGATAACTCTGGCTCTGAGTTGAGGGCAGCAGAGGTCACTGAGTTCTTGTAATATGTCCCTGTCCACCCTGTAGTGCTGTACAATCTCCAGCTCATGTAGCTCCTGGAAGGTTACCCTCAGCCTGAACACTCTACTCCTTCTTGGCCTAGGCCTATTGTCAGCAGCATCACCAACACTGACTCCAGCATTTAACACATACAGATGTAGCAGACCTACATCAACCTCTAGCATTATCCCAGTTAAAATTCCTAAGTATCTACTCCAATGGTTCAGAGTAGTGAGGGAAAATCAGAATGTAGGGTGCATGCATACTTTATACAGTTCTGCTTTAGGTCCACCATGTGGGATTGGCTAATTTAGATTCAGTTTACCTGGTCAGGATATAATTGACTTAATTTAAAGGCCCTACTTCAGTGCACAATGCTGCACTATGTGTCACGGTGTGCAGTATAGCTTCGATAAAAGTTATACATTTTATTTAAGATATCCAGTTTTAATTGATTGCTGCCTACATCATCACTGTCAAGTAGGTAGTCTGCTTGAATGGTCATGCTAAGCTATGTGGTATACCACGCAAACATGCGTGCTGGGAACAGAAAAATCCTAAAATAATAAGACACCGCCCCATGTCATCTGTTATCCACATCTGGGAGTATCAACATCATGTAGGAGCCGACACAAAGTGGATATGCAGACATGGTTGCTCCTCTTAGAAATTCAGGAAACCCACTTCATTGGAATACATATCGTTGCTGACAGCCTAGAAACGACACAGTTCATAACCCCGTGAGCTGGGTAACAACACATATGCACCTCTGTACAGACCAGGCGCAAGGTCCTACAGTGCATTTGTGAAAACCATATTAGAAATGTCATTTATTTATTTTTTTTATTTCTGTTAAGCATGTTTGCACACTGCGGCGCAAAGCGCAAACAAGCCAAAATTATTAAAATAAATTATTATTAAGTTTACATATTCCCTTACATTTGCAGACATCCACAATGTACCTCTTGCACCTACATATATGTGATCTAACATTTTCTGGGATATGTACATATTTGTGGACGTTTATATCCCCTTCTGTCTGTGTAGACTCCTGTACATGGAAAAATTCTGTGTACTCTATGGACACTGATATGGAGTCTGTATGGATGCCTTTCTGCTTCTTGGATCACTCCACATGGGTTACCTGGTCATTTGCATAAGATTCACCTGCCTATGAGGTGATTTGCCTTCCACAGAATTGTCCCTGTTTGTGCGTGCTAGTAGGCCTCTAAGCAACGCTTACCAAATCTAAAATTCTTTGCGCTCATGTACGCATTGTGTCGCAATGCGTACACTAAAAAAAAAAACATTGTGTAGGCTTTACTGAATTCCCCCCCATACTATACAAATGACTTTATATTTAGAAAAACGTTAAACAGTTTGTAGCGAAAGTAAAGGTACAACGTTAGCCTAGTACAAATAGGAATTGCAATATGAAGTAAGGGAAAACAGGCTTATTTTATAGTCAGGGAAGAGAATTAGCAATAAGGAAATAAGTGAATAAGGGAGAGTAAGGAGGCAAAATGAATGAAAAGGTACTTGTTCACATTTTGAGATATAGTTTATTCTGGTTTTCAGCAAGAACTGAGCCATATTTTAGCTAGGAAGTCTTTCAGAGTGGTTTTGAAAGATGGAAGGTAGGGTATATACATGGTGGTACAGGTAAGGAGTTCCAGGCCTTATCATCCTTGTACAAGTAAATGCCCAGCAAATTTGATAGCTTTGGAGACAGGCGATTTTGGTCACTGGATCGCAATGACCTACTGGGAACATAGTTGTGTAGAATGTTTTTTAGTGTTGGACAGGCAGATGGATGCTGGATAATTTTAAAGGTGGTAAGAAGCTGTGTATATGTTAGTTGATGAGGCAACTCTAACCAATTTAGACTTTTCAGCACTATACAGTGGTGGGTTCTGAAAGGGGTATGTGCTGCAAATTTAGCAACTTTGTTATAGCACTGTTCAAGTTTTAATTTTTGTGATTCCTGGAGGTTAGTAAGAGTGGAAGAACCATAAAGACATGTGGGGAGGAGATAAGTAGTGGCAAGTGTAGTTTTATGTGCATTGGTGAGAACGTTTTTTGCTCTTTTTGATAATTTTTTTCTTATGCAGTTTTGTACATACAGGTCACATGTACAATTATCCACCATCACACTGAGCTAATCGGAGGAAGTCAGAGGAAGGGCTCTGAGCCAACTAATCTGTGATATATAACATTAAGTATCCTGTTGTTTGCTTATTTCTGAGTTATTTATAGCACTTTTATTGTCTGCATATACTTTGCTAGCTAGCTTCACTGTTTGTGAGGTATTAACTAGAAATTTTCTACAATCAACAAGCATCTGGTTGGGTTTGTTTGTTCTGATTTTTGTTTCCTACCCTCCCTCCCTATTTGTATGCTGTTTTTATACTTGGCGGCTTTGCAGTTGCCTGCCCCTACTGTAAATTTGATCTGGGACACTCCTCCCAGTCTAGCGCCATTACCTCATTCTATCTAATCCAGGGAGAACATTTGAGAAGACCAACCCAGTTACTTTCTGTTCCTCCTTTCCCCTTTCCACTTTACAAAAAAAAAAAATCCTAAGCTTGTTTCCTGCCTTTCCTGTAAGTCGTTTAGTCCAGATACAGATTTGCTGTATCCAGGACTGTGTGTAAGCTTCTAAGCCCCCAAGCCTTTCTGTGTTGAAGGAACACTTCTAGTTCATTTTGTTTCTTAGAACTAGCCAGTTTTCCAGTTTCAGCACTCAGATCTGTTTCTTTGAGCTCAGCACTTGTTCAGAACTCATTGTAAGCACTAAATAAGCTACAAATTATTACAGCACTCAACTTTCCTCACTTGTCTAGAGGAAAACAGTTTTTAGTACTTAATAAATAAGCACCTATCCAGGCATGTCTAAGGGTCAGCTCCAGATGTTTTTGCCAGTCTACCTGATGAATCTGGGCATCTTGGAGCAATGCAGCAATTGCCTCATGTACACAGACAACCCTCTACTCCAACCACCCAACACTACAATCTGTGAGAGATGCGCTTATATAGCCAAACTGGAAGCAAAGCTCTCTTCACCTAAGACTGGACTAGACAGTCAAGAGGAGAAGGTAAACACCTGCACCACACCACACTCATCACATAGTCCATCAAAACCTACACCACCAAAATGCACACATAGAAACACAAAACACACACCTACATTCACTGAGGCTCTCAAAAAACATCTACCCAAGCAACAGGGACCTCCAAAGCAGAAACGCAAGCAACCTCCACCCCCCAACACAAGCTAAATGACACATAGCCCACAAAATCAGTGTGCCACTCAACCACAGCCCATAAGGCATAACAACGTACCCAACACTCTAGTCATAGGTGACTCTATAGTCAGACACACTGATGTTCCACTCACCAGGCTAAACAAGGAGAAAGTTACTGTTAGCTGCCAGTCAGGTGCCAGGATCCGCCACATGACGCATGCACTCAGGTCACTCCACAACAAGTGCAAATATTACTCTGTCATTGTCCATGTTGGTGTGAATGACCTCAGATGTACCTCCCTGGACTACATTAAAAGAGACATGGAGGAGCTGTCCGATCTTGTAGCCCAGGCAAGTATAACCCTAGCCCTGAGTAGCATCCTGCCATCACCCAGAATGATACCACAGTACAAGGAAAAATTATTGACTTCAACAATTGGCTAAGCTTCTGGTGTCATTCTATGGGGGAATCCAGTATCTGTCTGCCTGGGATGACATGATCGACAAAACACAATGCTTTGCACCTGTTGCCCTTGGGATTCCAGATACTGGCTAAGGCTCTTGCCACCCCCGTAGTGCCGATTTTAGGCAAGATTCAAATGACAAATTCACCACCATAACAGGTACAAGCAAGCAAAATCTGAGGGTAATGCTACTTAACGCTAGAAGTCTAAACCTCAAAACGCACTCACTCGAGGCACTCCTTAAAATGGAGAACATCGACATCTGTGCAGTGACACAGACCTGGTTCAAGGCTCCAGAGAGCACCCCTGCATTACCAGGCTATAATTCATACCACACCTTTCGGCCACCTAACCTAGACCGAAGCACTAAAGGTGGAGGCGTGTCCATATTCATTAAGGATATCCACACCTCCAGGCTAGTTGCTCAGCATAATGCATCTGAGATTATCCAAGTGCAGCTAACTCTGGGCAAGACTGCAATCCAAATTGTAGCTTGCTACTGATCCCCCAGCATGCCCCAGGATTCCCACTCCTCATTTCTTGATACACTGGAAAATATAAGGGTACAACCTAACACCCTAATAATGGGCAATTTCAACTACCCCACTATTAACTGGGAAAACTACTCATGTACCAACTCTTGTGCTCAACGTTTTCTGGAATTCATAAATTCCAACAATTTGGATCAACTTATCCACACCCCTACCAGGGGCAGCAATATCCTAGACCTGGTCATTACCAACATGGGCAACCGGTGTTCCACACCAGAGGTCAATTCCTCATTGGTCATATCCGACCACAAGCAAATCACCCTAGACATCCATATCCCACCCCCCATTAGGGAAACCACCGTAAAAAATTTCTCCAAAGCCAACTTCATGCTTCTTAAGACAGAAGTGGCATACTTCACGACACCCATGCTGATGGACAATAGAGGTACGACTGCTGAATCCTATACAGTTGCACTTTATAAGCACTTACATGAGTGCATGGATCGTGCAATCCCTAACAGAACCAAGATGCTATCCTCCAATAAAAGGAAGCCAATGTGGTGGTCCCATGCCATAAACAAACTCTACAACAGAAGAAAGAAACTGTTGCAAAAAAGAGTAAAATCCCATGACTGGAGAACTCTGTGGTCAGCCTCAGTAAGAAGCTAAGACCCTTCATAAAATCCTCCAAAGCTAGTTACGAAAACAAAATCGCCACTGATTCTAAAGGCAACCACAAATCATTCTATTGCTATGTCAAGAATCTCAGTAGCAACACTCAGATCTCCTCTGAGTTACAGCACAATGGCAGTAAATATACAGAACCAATTGATATTGCTGACATCCTGGCATATAGGTTCAGTGCTAACTTTACCCCTCTCTCATCCCCTACAGGGCCCATCTCTATACTGGAAGAATGCAAAGTTCCTGTAATCACAGCTGCACAGGTAAAAAACACACTCTCCAAAGCCAAGAACACAGCATCCATGGGACCTGACAACATTCCAGGCTGCGTTCTACATGAACTACAGAATGAACTGGCACCCCACCTAAGTACCATGTTCAGTCATAGCCTTACCTCAGGCTTTGTGCCCACTGAATGGTGCACAACAATGGTTATCCCACTCCATAAAGGGGAGCCCGGGAACTACCACCCCATTAGCCTGACGAGCCTGGTCTGCAAGGCTATGGAACGTATCCTCATGGAACTTATAAACAATGAATTTAGTAATCTCCAAACTCTGGTCCCTACCCAGTTTGGGTTTGTAAAATGCAGATCATGTCTCCTAAACCTGATAGACTTATTTGAAGTGGTCACCAAAGCTGTAGATGAGGGTAAGGTGGTTTACACAGCCTATCTAGATCTCACCAAGGCTTTCAACACCATCCCTCACTCTGGAATTATAGATAAACTCACCAAACTTGGTATAAATCCCTATGTCACAAGATGGGTTGCCAACTGGCTCACTGACAGAACCCACACTGTGAAAGTAGCCGACTCTAAATCCAACTTCAGACCAGTTACAAATGGAGTACCACAGAGTTCAGTCCTAGGTCCTCTCCTTTTTGGCTAACTAAATTTGCAGATGACTGCAAACTAGGAGCCATAACTAAAACTCCTAATGATGTGGACATCCTACAAAAGGGCCACACTGAGACAGATGCCTGGTGTCAAAACCATGGCCTCAAGCTCAATGCCAAAAAGTGCATTGTCATCCCTTTTGGTAAAAACTCTGTACCCATGAACTACCACATAGGCGGTAGTCTACTTAACACCGAAAGTGTGATAAGAGACCTTGGGACACAGGTGGACAGTAGTCTCTCCTTTGATAATCACATCGCCACAGTGGTCAGGAAATCCTTCTACGTGGCACACCTCATCACAAAAGGTTTCTCATCCAGGAAAAAAGAGGTCAGTGTTCCCCACTACTCATCACTTATTAGATCCATTATAGAGTACAACGCCCCTTTTGGTATGTACCTCACAAGACATCTACAACAACTGGAAAGGCCACAGAAATACCTCACAAAGAGGCTTACTGGCCTCAAACAGATGCCCTACACAGACTGTCTCAAAAAACTCCATCTTTACTCTTTTGCATATTGGCTACTCAGAGGTGATCTCTGTCTAACATACAAAGCTATGTCAAACCCAGAGCTGTTGGACATACTCCAGTTAAAGAAATGCCAATCCGTCTGAGCTACACGCGCAAGGGACCTAAATCTTGTCACCACAATAAACAGAACATGCTGGAGGGATAGATTCCTCTTCCCAGAGACTTCCTATACTCTGGAAGAAACTACATATCTATATCAAACAATTCATTAGCACTCTTCAATAAAAGTCTTGATGATTGGATGGGAGATAGGAAATTCACCCCAGGGATCACTTCTGTGGGTCTGCCTGACAGGAGCACAGGAAAATAATTTTCTTGGGTGGCAAAAGCCAAGGTACTGTTTGGCTAGGCTTATATAGGCCCTAGGGCCAATAGCCTAGATCTTACCTATGAACCTATCACCCCTAATAGTTTGCTATGAGAAGTAACTTCAGTGGTTATATTATCAATGGAGAGAACTTTAAGTTGTGTTTTTTTCATAAGAGAGGGATTTGGGGAAAAAAGTAGTAGTTTGATCTGTTTGGGGCCGAGCATGACTTATGAGTTATGAAGTCACGTTTCAGTGGCTGTTAACGCTTTTCTGGATGTGTACCATGTTCTCAGATGTGCAAATGAGAACGGAATCATCTGCATATTGTGTTAGGGTGGACTGTAGTGTTGAAGTATAGAGGGTGTTAGTGAAAATGTTAGAGGAGGAGATCAAGGATAGAGCCTTAGGGTACACGAGTGGTGATGAGGAGGTAAGGAGAGACTGCGGAGCGCCATTTTTCTGACTGATACAATTGGACAGGTAGCTTTTGAATCACAGTAGCGTGGGCTGAGATATCTGGTGAGGACATTTGAAGAAGACATTTGCTGTGACAAACTGTGTCAAAGGCTTTAGACAAGTCTAGAAATAAGGAAGACACTAGTTTGCCATTATCTCTGGCATTATTGACGGAAACCATAAGGTTAGAAGGGCAGTGCTAGTACTATGGGAAGAATGGAAGCCATGTTGTATAGATGATAGGAGTTCTTCCTGCAGGAGATAATCTAGCAGTTGGTAGTAATACCACAAAGCACAAGATAAAGAGAAAAATACCACAAGCAACAAGCAAACCAAAATGCACCACAGAATTTATTAACTTAGCGCCTGGGCTATACAGCCTTCAAAGAGTAAAAAACCATAACAAACACCA
Source organism: Protopterus annectens (assembly GCF_019279795.1). NCBI lineage: Eukaryota > Metazoa > Chordata > Ceratodontiformes > Protopteridae > Protopterus > Protopterus annectens. The sequence goes on along the minus strand of NC_056728.1, from coordinate 166,144,859 downwards.
TAGTAATATACAGATAAAATGAGCAAGTCACACCCACTGCTAATTAAATTAAATTACATATTTCAAATCACAATCTTTATTTAACCCTAATGCTTCCAATGTATTGAATTTTAAAATATATGAGGTTTCTTTTCTACACAGCTTACTATTTAAGCTGACCATTTCACCCAAAGACTTCGACTTTCTCCAGAACATAGCCCCAAATACATTCAGGGCTTGAACTATGAAAGTCCAAAAAATGACTGCCTGTCTTAACCTTTTTTATGTCTCTTAGGTGCTCTTGAAATCACACTTTGAAACATCTAGTTTCACCAATGTAATATTTATTACAACTGCACTTCAAAGCATGGATAACCCCACAAGTATTACAACTAAAGTTACATTTCACAGAAAAATTATGTCCATTAATGTATTCAAAACAATTGACCACATTTTTGCAGACAGAGCATTTCTTACAGGGCATGATACCTTTGGGCATAGGCATTTCTGTACCAAATCCCACAATGGGAGGTTCAAACTGATTATGTACTGCCATATTCCCTAAAATTCTAGCCCTCTTATAGGAGATCTGCAGCCTATTAGACAGTAGTCCACTCAATTCTTTATCCCTGAGTAACATGGGCCAAAATTGATGAACAGTATTCACAACTTTGTCACTAATAACATTAAAAGTAGTGACAAAGTAAATATCATTAGAATTCATTTGATTATTACCTATATAAGAACTAAAAATATAGGCAGTCCCACTATCATTTTGGACATTACCATTGCCACAAATCCCCTAATTAGTTTGAACATTAGGCCATCTTAATTCCATTACCCTAGCTTTTGCTTCCACAACTAACCTGGCATCATAACCCCCATCTAAAAACATTTTTTCAGATTCCAAAATTTCCTGATTAAAAACTTCATCCATTTTACAAAGTCTGTGTATCCTTAGGAATTCATTATAAGGTAAAACTTTCATTAAATGATCTGGATGACAACTACTTCCATAAAGAAATTGATTTCTCTGTGCAAATTTACTGTGTAGCCCTGTATTCAACTGTCTAAGTTTAATATCCAAAAAGTTAACCTCTATACCTAGCTGAATGCCATCAAATTGTAGGCCCATATTATTAACCTGTAAATCCTCCACAAACTGGGAGGCCGCATACATAGGGCCTTCACACAAAATAATAAGGTCATCTGTAAACCTCAGATATAACAAGACCTGTGTCCTATAAAAATGGTGATGGTATATATATATATATATATATATATATATATATATATATATATATATATATATATATATATATATATATATATATAGCTGTATAGGCAAGGCACTAAGTTAATAAATTCTGTGGTGCATTTTGGCTTGCTTGTTGCTTGTGGTATTTTTTTCTGATAATCTAGCAATTGTTTGTGAATACATTTTCCAGGTATTTTGGCAAGGGGAAATAACATTGCTGTAGGTCTAAAGTTAGTAATGTCTTTTGAAATTCCATTTCCTTCTTTGTGCAGAGGGATAATGTGTGACTTTTTCCAGAGAGAGGATACTTTTGATTCCTGGATTGACCTATTTATAAGGATTGAGACAGGATAGACAATGCTGTTGGTTGCTATTTTTAGATACTTGTAGGAAAGTCATTAGATGAAGAAGAGCATGGTTAAATGTGTTTAAAAGTAGATTTATATAGGATGTGGGCATAGGTTTGAAGGTGAAAGTGGATGTGATGATATATGGTGGTTGGGCAGGGTTGGGATTATACGGTTAGGAATCCTTGGTTAGAGATGCTATATTTTCTGTAAAATAAGAGTTGAAGTGTATTACTGTTTCAAGTGGTGAGTTATCAGGATAGGGGTTTGGGATGAATTCTAGGCTGGGATGTAAAATTTCTTTAATGGATGTCCAAAATTTTTAGGGTTGTATTTTGTATTATTCTGAAAGTTATTATAATACAATTTTTGTCTTCATTAATTTGCTTTTTAGTACAGTTGCAAAGCATTCTGAAGTTTTCAAGATATTGAGGTGTTTTATATTTAAACCATTCTTTCCATGCTTTTTCTCTATCCTGCACTAGCATTCTACTCTTTTTGGATAGCCACATTGCATTATTTGTTTTCAGTCTCTTTCTTCTAGAAATTGCAAGGCTATTTATGTTGTACTGAATTCAATTACAGCACTGTCTAAGGGGTGACTTTTAAGGAAGATCCATTTAATAGACAATAGTGTAGTGAGCCATTTATGGGTCAGTGTAGTGAGCCATTTATGGGTCAGACTTGGAAAGGTTACATGTTGTTTTATAAATACGCAGTATAACCTGATTTGTGAGGTGTCTAGTTGTATAGTTTATGAGATGATCACTGAGAGAATCTGACATTGTACCTGTGATGGAATATTTGCTAGGGTGTGATGGGAGGATCCAATCCAATAGAGAATCTGATGTCTTGCTATAATGTTTGGGGCTATTAATTAGTTTTCTGAAACCATATAAGTTCATACTAGATTTAGGGGAGTTAGAGATTATGTCCAACCAATTGACATTCACATCATCTAGTAATATTTTTTTTCTTGTATAACTGTTATGGATATCCAATGTAGAATATATTTCCGAAAATCTGTATTGTTGCCAGGAGGGATACAAAGGACACTAATACATATCAGTAACCTGGATTCCCCAATGCTCACAACACACTTTTTTTCTGATTGTTTCTGATATTTCCAGTGCTCTGGGACCTGGTCCAGACAACTCTGTTCACCCTCACTACACTCTGGCTCACTACACTTCCCTAACCTACCCCATTCCCACTCACCCCCACTTTCATTTGACTTATAGTCTGTACCCTTTAACCACACCCCCTCCCAATTTCCTCAAGCATTCTCCAGTCAACAATCACTTCCTCTAGACTTCAAACAACCTATCCTGTTAAGATTGGCTATATTAACTACTTACTTTAGAATCTACTCAAACCCATAGCCTTGCCACACTATGCTCGCCTCAAAGCCATATATCTTAAACAACTTAGTACTTTTCATTCTCTCCACTCCTATCTTCTGCTTTACTTACACTGCCACCTCTTATCATTACATCTCCCACCCAACAATTGTACACCTACCACTACCTACCTGCTAGCCACTCACTCTGCCAACTACACCTTCCCTATAGCCCCATATCTATTTCTTCACTCTAACTCTACCTTACACAAAACTAAAATACTATTTCTGCCTACATTCCCCCTCAAAATAAAAATAAAAAACTCCCAACATAATCACCCTACTTGTCTCAGTCTACTCATTTTAAATCTCCTACTTGACTCAGACTACTCATTTTAAATCTATTACTGTTAGACGACATACATCAAAACCCAGGACCTAATCACAACTCCTCTCTTCCCTCACATCCCCAATTCTCTACCCCTTATCCTTCTTCTCAGACTTTTACATCCATACCCACCAAAAACCTATCTATACTTTGTATGAATGTTCAAAGTATCATGAACAAAATCTCCTCTTTCCATACCTGGATCTCCTTACAGACCTCTGACATCTTCTGCCTCTCTAAAACTTGGTTTAAACCTCACATACATAAATACTTCCACCATATTATAACATCCTCTGCCACAATCATCTTAAGAAGAAAGATGGAGGTGTTGCTATTCTCTACTCTAACCATCTCACTCTTGAACCTCTTTCGATCTCTACTTCAGACTTTCAACCAGCTGAAATTTTCATTGCTAATTGTGAAGTAAACAATCACAAAAAATAGTTATTGCCTCCATTTACATTCTTTCAGGTAACAACATCCCTGCCCTAGAGTTCTTTCTCTCTTGGGTCCATCAAACCTCTCTCTTGGGTCCCTCAAACCATCTCTTATGAAACTGCTATCTTGTCAGGATTAACTGGAATGCCCTCAACACTCCTTTCCCAAACACCTCCATCAACCTCTTTGGTTTCTTTCAACTAATCTCCACCCCTGCTCACCTAAACAAATGTACCAACTCTGGCTCCACTCTAGACTGGGTCCTCACATCCAGTCATAACCTCTATCATACCCCCTCCACCCTACTTGACACCCTAAGCAATCACCATCCCACCTACAAACTTAGACACTCTCCTCAACTTTACAAACCCCAGTAATGCAAAGACTGATGTAAACTCTCTAATTTTACTCCAGAAACGTTCACACCAGCTCTCTTCAATTAACTGATCCTTCCTCCATAATCTCCCCTTAAAGGATGCTGTCTTGGCTTTCAACAACATCTTTTAGATACACTCAACTCCCCAGCCCCCATCTGAAAACTAAGAATCAAAATCCATTATGACACCTGGTTGACGCATGCCACAGGAACCCTCATGAATAAGAGATAGTGCATGTAGGAAATGGAAAAGATCCAGTTCCTCCACTGAACTAAAAACCTATAGAGAGCTCTGTAACTTAACAAAAAACAAAAAGTAACCCTTGACAAACAAAACTTTTTCCATAAACCACTCAACTACTCCCACTCCAACCCCCAAAAATCCTGGCAGTCGGTTAATAAGCTGCTGCATCCTGGAAGCCCATTATCCCCAAACCCTTGTGCTAATGGCTTCTCCACCAATACTGATACATTCCTTAATTCCTTCTTCATCGACACTATCTGCAACTTTACCAAGAATTACATTATCACCCCCCACATCCCCTACTCCCACTCTTTCATCCATTTGTTTATCTTAAACCCATCCCCACAGCAAATTTAAAAAATCCTCTCCATCAGTAGACAATCTACCTCTGCAATTCTGAAATTGCTGCTAATTCTATCCCTTTCCCCATCTCCATATTACTAGATCCACTAAAGAAAATGCTGTGCCTAATATCTGGAAAAAATTCAGTGTTATACCCATACATAAAGTCAGCAACTCAAATAACCCCTCTAATTTCAGACCAATTGGCATCTTTTCCTCCCTGTCAAAAATTCTCAAAAAATGCATTCACAAACAGCTTCTTGATCACCTACTACAAGAAAATCTTCTCACATCCACACAGCATGGCTTTCTTCTAAGACACAGTACTGCTACTGCTCTGACATCCTTCATAAATATCTACTTTTCATGACAGTGATACTCTAGTCTCCTGCTTGTTTCTTGATCTCTCCAAAGCCTTTGACACTGCATCATAACAACTACTACTATCCAAACTAACTTCACTAAACCACTCTAACTCTGCACTATCTTGGTTCTCCAGCTCCTCTCCAACAGATTCCAGGTAGTGAAATGGCAATCCAACTTCTCTCTCTCTTCCTACCTGTTCAAACAGTTGTTTCCCAAGGCTACATCCTGGGACCCCTACTTTTTAACAACTTTATCAATTACCTCCACTCTTCTAAGCAGATGACTCTGCTGTCTCCTGCTCTGATAACATCACTCTCCTCCATACCTTCACCCAAGAGTCCCTTCCTGCAGTCAAAAGATAGCTGAACCCCAAAAAAACTACTCCTATTCCTCCCTAAAGTTCTCCATCATCACAAAGCCACCTTTACTGTCTCCTCCCTCAACAACACAATCATCTCTACTGAACCTCACACTAAACTTCCAGGTGTTATTATTGACGAGCAATTAAAGTTTGATTTCCACATTCAGCAATGCATTAAAATGACACATCAAAAGCTGGACCAGCTATACAGGCCTAAAAGTTCCTCACTAATGCTTTGCAACTCTCCCTTGCACAAGCTTTCCTACTCCCACCTCCAGTCTATGTAACCCTATACTCACAAATCTCCAATCCAGTCTTCTGTCCAAATTAGAACTTACCTATAATAAAACTACAAGATTTGCCTCCAACCAGCCTTATCATACCCACCACTGCATTGCACTAAAAAGCCTGCAGTGGCTGAAATTTCATCACCAAATTCTACTACCACAGCTTCTCATGGTACATTCTGTTGTATACAAACCCTCCTCTTGCCCCCCTTTCTCATTCTACTCTTAGCCAGCCTTACACTCCCAACCATGTGCTCCATAGCTCTCAACAGTGCATTCTACAAGTCCATAAGCCAAATAAAAATATTGGCAAACTCATCTACAGCTACTCTGTAGCAAATACCTGGAATAAACTACCACTATGTGTCAGATCTATCACCAACTCTAAGTCCTTTTTTTCATCTTCTATAATTGATTCCTTTTCGACCCAACTTAATTATATAGCTTTACCTTCTCCTTCCCCTCCTACTCTCTCCCATCTGAAGAACTAGCTCTAAATACCTTTGTTAATTAGTCTCTGTTACAATTTAATTAACAATTCTAGATGGTTGCATTTTTTCATTGCTTATATATATTTACTCTCTATGAATATCCTACTAAGTTTAACTCCCCTACTCCTATACTGTAAATAGAAGTAATATGTCCTCATTAGCATAAACTTTCTCATATATTTTTTGTTTGCACCTTAATTCTGTATGTATTTTTTTACTAACCATTGTTTGCTTTCTTTTATTTAATGACTTGTTGTACTAACCTAAATGTGGAGCTTTTCTCCCCGGGCCTCTGCTGAAAATGGAAATATATCCAGTTGGACTAGCCCGGTAAACAAATGTAAAATAAATAAATAAAATAAATATCCTCCATCTTATATAATCTTGATGCCTTCTCCCTCTCCTTCCTGCTGCCTCTTCCTATTATGCCTAACAGTCTGTTGTACTCGCAGCCTCATTGAACTTTTGTCTGTTCACTAGCCTTGCTCATGCGGTTTACTCCCTGTATATATTTATACTCATAAATATTCAACTTCTCTTACCGCCTCCACTGGCATGTGTCCTTTTATGTTACTTTTTCTTTCCTATTATTTGTTTGTTACAAATTGTACTCTGTTATGTTGTATATATTATACACTGTTAGCATGCCGTTAATCGTCTTTCTTTAACATTTTTGTACTTTTTACTATGTATGTTTAGTTTAGAAATAACTTGCTCATTTGTAATAATTTCTGTTGTTACTTTTGTTTCTTATAATAATGGAGCTTTTCTCTTCAGGCCACCACTGAAAAATGTTTATTTGGGCACTAGACTAACCCAGTTAACAAATGTCAAATAAATAAATGAGTAATATTTGTTATTTTGAAGAAAGCAATAGAAGAAGAATAACTTGGCCCCATGTAGTGGTACCTTCTGATTCCCATAGCCTCATTCCATTTTGGGGGGGAATAAAGTCACTAAACCCCTGGGTTTTTGTAACAGTTAAAGGAAAACTCTGTTGCTGAAAATCAAAAATGTGTTTCTTTATAGTATATTAGTTTTCTGAGCTATTAATATAACTCTATGTGCTTCTTGTAAAGTTTTAGTGTTTTTTCACAAAGTGGCTGACATGGGGTCTGACATGTTAACATGATCTTGTTTTAGTGCTTTGTTTTCCCCTTACCAGAATCTATTTGAAACCCCATTTATATGACTCATGGTAAACATAAAGAAATTATGTTGTCTACCTAGTCCCTTGAGATATAATTGCAGCAGTGTTTCACAGGCATCTTACAGACCTTCATGTTCCAGGGGTGCTTGAGTTTTATTCCTGAATGACTACTTTATACGATTCTCTCCGAACCTGTTTTAAACAGTTCAGAAATATTTTCCAACTGCAGCCAAAGAAAGTAGATAATTTACACGCTTTTGTAAGGGTTGTAATTTTATAGTTCTATTGTACAAATACTGACAGACCTCCCTTGCATTCTTTCTGTGGTGTCAAAGCATTATAATACAAGAACTGTTAAATAACACTTCAGCTGGCCTGAATACCAGAGGCTTAATATTTCTGCATTGGTTGCTGTCGATTGAGGACTGACATCAGGTCATCAGTGGTATAAAGTAAGGCAGCCGATGCCATTACATCAGTTTTTCTTGCCCTAACCTGTCAGGAGCACCCAAAGTAGGAGGCCAGGTTCTGGTGGAAGAACCCCGCCAGTGAGAAATAAATACCAATATGTCCCTTGTAAGGAAAGAAGAACAACAAGAAAGAATGGTAATAAAATGAGAAAGAGAAGAAAGGGGGAAGGAGGGAGGGAAACCAGGTCTGCAACAGTGAATACACTTGAACATTTACATTTATGGTAAGTGTACACAACTGTACTATGTTCTTTGTGTTTCACTGCTGCAGTCATCACATTTGGGTATATTCCCAAAGCTGAGGAAATGGATGGAGGCAGTCAAGGGAACTAGGGTCTCGCTAGGATGCCCTGCAAGACTGCAGAGGCAGACCCTGCCCTGAATTTCAAGAAGAGAGGCAAGTGGTAATGCTTGGTAAAAGTGTGAACAGTCCAGCTGGCAGCCTCAAGGATGTCTCTGGTGGGGTCTCCTCTTAGGAAAGCTGCTGAGGTGGAGGCTGCTCTGGTGGAGTGTGTCCTGACCCCCTTGGGGGGAGGCTTTCCATGTTGTTTGTAGCAGAAATGGATGCAGTGTGCTATCCATTTGGAAATGGTTTGCTTGGAGATGGCTTTGACTTCTGCCCCTGTAACAAAGCTAACCAGCAATTAATCAGAATTTCTGAAGGATTTAGTCCTGTCCAGATAGATTCTGAGCTGTCTGTGCACATCTAGAGAATGAAGAATTTTTCCCCCTTGTTCTGGGGATTAGAAAAGAAAGTGGGCAGATGAATGGATTGATTGAGAGCCACACTGGACACCACCTTGGGCATAAAGGATGGGTTAGTTTTGAGGGATACCCTGTCTGCATGGAAAATGATGAAGGGTTCCACAGCTATGAGTGCTTGCAGCTCAGAGACTCTTCTGGCTGAAGTGATGGCCAGAAGGAAAGCTGTCTTCCAGGAGAAAAATTTTAGCTCTGCAGAAGAAGTTGGTTCAAAAGGGGGCAGGGTGAGCTTTTCCAAAACAAAGTTAAGGTCCCAAGCTGAGTGGTGCCCTTTTGGGGGGCGTTACGTTGCTAACCCCTCTGAGGAACTGTTTGATCAAAGGGTGTGAGAAAAGGGGCTGCTCGGTAGGAAAATGAGCAGAAATAGCAGAGGTATGAATTTTTATAGAGGAGAAAGAGAGACTACTGTGTAGTAGGGTCTATATCATATTCTTGAAAGCAGACAATGTTGAATCTGACATCGTTGACACGAGAATATTGAACGCTCAGAATCTCAAGCATGTAAATGGAAATCTCCATAAGGGGAGATTTCTGTTTACTGCAATGTACTGCGCTCTTGGAGTTGGTATATTTCAGTAGCGGGGGGTGTGGGGGCTGTAGGGGGACATTTCCCCTTGCTTAAACCCATTAGAGTACTTTTTTCTTTTCTTTTTTTTTTGTCTTTTTATAAGGTCGATGTTTGAAGACATCGACCATATGGTGTCGGCCATGAGTTGTTCAATGTTTTCAACCATTGATCTTATAATATAGACCCGTGTAGTAGGTCAGTTTAGTAATCCAGGGTGAGAGGGATGAAGGGCTGTGCTGTAATGGTTCCCTTAGCCGGGATCCAGGTGCAGAACCTTTTACATTTATCTGCATAAGACTTTCTGGTGCTAGAACGTCTGACTTCACAGATAACATCCAGAACCTGTTCACTTAGAATGGTAGATTAGTTTGGGATTAGGGAATAAGCCAAGCTGCCAAATTGAGTGTCTGCAATTTGGGATGCATGAATTCACCTTCCCTGTGGGTCAGAAAGTTAGGAATCTGAGGAAGATGCCATGGAGGTAGCGGGGAGAGGCTGTGCAGCAAGGGGTACCAGTGTTGTCAGGGCCAGTCTGGAGCTATAAGAATGGTCCTTGGTTTTTCCTCCCTTATTTTGAGCAATACTCTGGGGATGAAAGGTAGGGGAGGAAAGGCATAGACTGATTGCTTGACCCAGGTGAAGGACAGGGCATCCACTTTCCAAGCCATGCAGTGATGCTCCCTGGTGCAGAATTTTCTGAGCTGATGGTTGGTGTGGAGGCAAAGAGGTCGACCTTCGGTGTTCCCCATTTGTGAGTTATTATGGTGAAGGTACTTCTGTTGAGTTGCCACTAGTGTGGGTCCAGAAGGTTTCTGCTTAATTGGTCTGCCAGGGAGTTGAGAGAGCCTGGTAGGAGAACCCCTGGAGAGAGAGATAAGGGGTTTGAAAGCTATCAAGGCATGCTGCACAGCCATCATCTCTTTTTGACTGATGTGCAGAGGGATTTCCTGAGGGCTCCATTGGCCCTGTATACACCTCCCATCCAGGTGTGCACCCCAAGCTTAGTCTGATGCATCTGTGGTGAGGGTCTGGGTGGTGGTGGGGGGAAGGGCAGTCCCTTGTTGTGGGAGCATGCTGTTGCCCACCAAAGAAATTCCTTTCTGAGGCAAGGAATTATAGGTAGAAGAGTTTCCAGGTCTTGAGAGTGTTGACACCAAAGGCTCTTTAGGCACCATTGAAGTTTCCTCATGTGCAGTCTGGCACATGGAATGAGTAGTATGCAAGATGCCATGAACCCCAGAGATTGGAGGATCTTCCTTGCAGATAGCTGGGGCCTGGTGGCAAGTTGAGAGAAGTAAGTTGTCAGGAAAATTTGTTTCTCTGGTGTAAGGAATGCCATCTGGGATGCTGTGTCCAGAATTTCGCCCAGGAAGATTATCCTTTGGGTGGGCATCTGCTTGGATTTCTTTTCATTGATTGTGTATCCTAGGGAGGTTAGTAGTGCAAAAGAAAAGGTCAGTTTGTGTCTAGATTCGGTAGTGTGAAGGACTTCCTCAGAAGCCAGTACCTGCTCAGCGGCTCCAGACCCATCCAAGGTAGAGAAGACCACAGGATCCTTAGTCAAAGAAGAGTTTTGCGGAATACTGGGTTCCAAAAGGGTCTCGGTAGTGTCCTGCGAATCAACAGAAGCGGGCGTCAGGGACTGCGAAAGCGCCTCACTGAGGACTGGAGGACTGACGAATAGCTTAACGGAAGTGTCGTCAGTAGGTTTGGACCTGTGCAGTCTGTCGCTGTCTTTATCTTTACGTTTTTTGGAAGATCTGCTATCAGATGGCTTACCGAAGCCATATCAGAATTCGAAGACTGTAGATGAAAATATCTGGCTAAAATAAGGGCCCAACAACTGTTAGTTCTGGCATTGAACAAAGCATAGAAGCGACAATGGGGGAGGATCGGTCTGGGCCTAAACAAGTGACGCAGTAAGAGTGGAAGTCTCGGTGTGGCATTTGCTTTCCCCAGGTGAGACAATTCTTAACTTTTTCTGACATTGGTTAGTGCAAGAAAAAAGGATCCCAATGGGATATTTAGCTTTAGAAGACTTCAACTTCAGTTCAGGGATATAAACTCAGGTAGTGGCTGACTGGCACTTGTACGAACTGCTTCTGCTTCAGGCTCCATGGCAAGAAAGACTGATGTAATGGTGTTGGCTGCCTTACTTTATATTCATAGGTTCATAGGTTCATAGATAGGTACTAGGCTATCTGCCCGAGGACATTTATAAGCCTAGCCAGAGTGTGTCAGCTTTCGCCACCCCATTGATTAATTAACTGAGCCTCGGTCAAGAAGAGACAATGAAGTGATCCCAGGGGTGTATTTTCTGTTACCCGTCCACTCGTCAAGGTTTCTCTTGAAGAGTGTTAGTGAGGGGCTCTGCCTAATGTAGTTAGGAATTTTGTTCCAAACCATGGGGAGTCTCTGACAGGAATCTATCCCTTCAGCATGATCTATTTATTGTTGTGGCAAGGTTTAGCTCACTAGAGTGAGTGGCTCTCAGTGACTTGGATCTCTTTAGGTGGAGCATGTCCATCAATTCTGAGTTGGACATGGCCTTGTAAGTCAGGCAGAGATCCCTCTGAGTAAGCGATATGCCACTGAGTACAGCTGGAGTTTTTCCAGTCGGGCTGCATAGGACATATGTTTGAGGCCAGTAATCCTCTTGGTTAGGTACTTTTGTGGTCTTTCCAGATGTTGGAAGTGTCTTGTGAGGTACATCCCAAATGGGGTATTGTACTCTATGATGGGTCTGATGAATGACGAGTAGAGGGGCAGTATAACATCTTTATTTCTACATGCGAACCCATTAGTAATTAGATGGGCTATATAGAAGGATTTCCTAACTACTTTGGCAACATGATTGTCAAAGGAGAGATTACTATCTACCTGGGTGCCCAGATCTCTTATTACCTCTTCTGTATTAAGGGGGACTGCCACCTATGTGGTAATTCATGGGTGTTTTGTTTTTCCCAAATGGGATGACTATGCATTTGCATTTAGCTTGAGACCATGACTTTGACACCAGGTGTCCGTCTCAATAAGGCCCTTTTGGAGAATGTCAGTATCAGCTGGGGAGCCAATTATGGCTCCCAGTTTGCAGTCCTCGGCGAACTTGGTTAGCCATAGTCCTCCTGTGTTTGCCTGTACTTCTGAGAAGTATATGCCAAACAGCAGGGGTCCCAGGACCGAGCCTTGTGGGACACCACTTGTGACTAGTTTAGAGTCAGACCTGGAGCCTGTTATTCTTACCGTGTGAGTTCTGTCTGTAAGCCAGTTGGCAACCCATCTTGTGACGTAGGGGTTTATGTTCAGGCTGGTGAGTTTTTCTATAATTTCCAAGTGGGGAATGGTGTCAAAAGCCTTGGAGAGGTCAAGGTAGGCTGTGTGAACTACCTTCCCCTCATCTCTGGCCTTGGTGACTGTCTCAAAGAAGTCAACCAGGTTTAGTAGGCATGATCTGCCCTTAACAAAGCCAAACTGGGTCAGATCAAGTGTTTGGAGGTTCCCAATGTCTTTCTTAATGAGTTCCATGATGATGTACTCCATAGCCTTGCAGACCAGGCTAGTCAGGCTTATAGTTACCAGGGTCAATTGTGGCTCCTCCTTTGTGGAGCGGAATAACCATTACTGTGGACCATTCTATGGGCACGTAGCCTGTGGAGAGGCCGAGGTTGAACAGTGTGTTGAGGTGGGGGGTTAGTTCATTCTGTAGTTCGTGCAAGACGCAGCCTGAGACACCATCTGGCCCCATTGACACTGTGCTTTTGGCTTTTGAAAGGGCTGTTTTCACCTGTGCGTCTGTAATTTCTGGGACACTACCCTTTTCTGGCATTGTTGTGGGCCCTTTTGGGGGTGAGAGGGGGGTGAAGTTTGCACTGAATCTATCTACCAGGATGTTGGCAATATCAGTGGGTTCAGTATATTTTGTGCTATTTTGCACTGGCTCAGAGCTCTGTGAGTTGCCACTTAGATTCTTGACATAGCTAAAGAAGGCTTTGTGGTTATCTTTTGAATCCTTGGCTATTTTTCTTTCGAAGTCAGCCTTGGAGGATTTTATGAGGGACCTTAGTTTCTTACTGATACTGATCAGGGATGTCTTTCCTTCTTGGGATTTGCTTTTTTTCTGAACTAGTTTCCTTCTTCTATTGTATAGCCTGTTTATGGCAGGGGTCCACCAGACTGGTTTCCTTCTCTTAGGGGAGTGATTCTTGGTTTTGCTAGGGAAGGCATGATCCAGGCATCCTTGTAGGTGCTCATAGAGTTCCTGCATCTTGGACACTGTTATCCTTTAGCATGGGGGCTGTGAAACTTACCACCTCTGTCTTAAGTAAGGTGAAATTTGCTATAGAAAAGTTTTTCACTGTGGTTTCCTTGGTTGGAAACGGTGGTGTGGACATCAAGAGTGATTAGTTTATGGTCTGATCTAACCAGTAATGGGTTGACCTCCAGTGTGGAACACCTGTCACTCATGTTGGTGATGACCAGGTCCAATATGTTTTTACCTCTGGTAGGGGAGTTTACCAGCTGATCCAGGGCATTTGAGCTGATAAATTCCAGGAAGCGCTGGACCTGGGAGTTTTTACTTGAGTAGTTTTCCCAGTTAATGGTAGGGTAATTGAAATCACCCAATATCAGGGTGTTCGGTAAAACTTTCATGTTTTCCAGTGTCTCCAGAAAAGCAGAGTGGTGGTCCTGGGTCATGGAGGGTGATCTGTAGCAGGCCACAATTTACATTGCAGATTTGCCTGATGTTAGTTGCACATGGATGATCTCGGAGGTATCATGCTGCGCCACTAACCTGGAGGTGTAGGTATCCTTGATGAATATGGATATACCCCCTCCTTTTATGTTTCAATCCATGTTCTGTGGCCAAAATGTGTGGTATGAGTTGTAGCCTGTGGAGCCTTGAACCAGGTTTCAGTTACTGCACCGATGTCGATGTTCTCCATACTGAGGAGTGCTTCAAGTGCATGCATTTTGAGATTTAAACTCCTGACGTTGAGCAGCATAACCCTCATTTTTTTATTTGTGCTATTTACGAAGGTGGGTTTGACTTTTGAGCCTTGCCTGAAAAAGGCACTATGGAAGCAGCAAGAGCCTTGGCCAGTATTTGAAAGCCTAGGGGTGACAGGTGCAAGCCGTCTCTTGCGAAGCAATGAGGCTTGTTGAGCATGTCATCCCAGGCTGACAGACACTGGATCCCCTTTGAATGACACCAGAAGCTTAGCCAATTGTTGAAATTGATCATTTTTTTCTTTATACTGCAGTATCATTCTTGGTGAGGGCAGGATGCTACTTAGGGTCAGGGTCGTACCCACCTGGGCTACATGATTAGAGAGCTCTTCCATGTCTCTTTTCTTGTAGTCCAGGAAGGTACATCTCAGGTCATTCACACCAACATGAACAATGGCAGAGTCATATTTGTACTTGTTCTGGCGTGACCTGAGTGCTTGTGTTATGTGGGGGATTCTGGCTCTCAACAGGCAGCTAACAGTAACCTTTTCCTTGTCCAGCCTAGTGAGTGGGACATCAGTGTGCCTGACTATAGAGTCGCCGATTACTAGTGTGTTAGGTGTGTTATTTTGCCTTAAGGGCTGTGATTGTGCAGCACACTGATTTTGTGTTTTACGTATTGTCTGGTTTGTGACAGGAGGTGCAGGTTTTTTGGGTGTCTGCTTTGGTGGTCTCTGATGCTTTTGCAGGTTTTTATTTAGAACCTTCGAGTATGATTTTGTGTATTTATATGCATTTTTTGCCAGTGCTGGTTTAGTATGTCTATGTGAGGCTTGAGGTGTGGTGCAAGTGTTAACCTTCTCCTCATGACTGCCTGTTCCAATCTTGGGTGGAGAGAGCTTAGCCTCTAATTTAGCTATATAATTGCATCTCTCGCATAGGTTAATGTTTTGTGGTAGGAGGAGAGGGTTGTCTGTGTACATGAGGCAGTTGTAATATTGCCTCAGGATACCCAGGTTCACCAGCTGGACTGTAGAGTATACCTGAAATTGCCCTTTGGTCATGCCTGAATAGTAGGGTGAGCTGCTTGGTTGGTGAGGGGTAAATAATGAGCCTTGCCCTGCTGGGCAATCAGGTGTCGGGTTATATTAGTGCTTGCTATTAGGTCTGAGCAAGTGCTGGACTGTAGGATGCATTTTAAGTGCTTAGGTTGAGAGTTAGACTACTTTCAAGGGAAAAACTGAAGAGGAGACTTGGTGGAGCTGGGATAAATTTAGCCCTAGCTAAACGGTTACTGACAACCTTATGTCAGTCCTCAAGCAACAGCAACTGACACAGAAATACTAAGCCTCTGGTATTCATGCTGGCCAAGGGCTACCCTGGCAGGGATAACCCAAATGTGATGACTGCAGCAGTGAAACATGAAGAACATCATGTTCTGCTACTCACGAGACAGTGTCTGCAGCAGTAGTAAGATTTTGTTATCCTCAATATTGGATAACTGTGCTAATGTACTTGCTGTTTTTGCTTAAATGTATTTTATACATTCAATTCTTAAACTGAGGGACAAATGCCCTCACAGATTATATTTTCCTACTTTTATTGCACTGGTATCCCTTGATTATATTGCAGCATATTAGCACTTCAGGAAAAACGTAATCTTTCAGCATGACAAATCAGTAGCTTTGTGTGCAAAACTAACACTACTTTCTATAAAACTGTTGCATTTATAGAAAACACCACTTACAGATATAATGCTGTACAAAATATGTGGTCAGCTATTAGGGTTGCCATATTTTTAAATGCCCAACATGGAACATTCCTACTGAAACTTGAGATTATGCAGGAACAAAAAAAAACATGACATCATTAAATGTAAAAAAATGACTTTCATCGTATTACCAAAAATAAAAGCTCAGTTATACTACGTTATTGGATTTTATGACTTAAATATAATATCACAGTTTTCTCTGACATTTAAAGAAATATCAGAAAATAATTTTTTTATGAAATATGAGATCTTTGCCCCTAGGACAGAAATGCCCAAATTAGTACTGTTCTGCAAAAAGAGCGACAGGTTTAAGCCTTGCCAACTTTGGTACACTGATATTGTTTCTCTTCTTCTTTGTAATAAAGTTAATGGTAAATACTTTCACAATTTTTATAGTAACTACTGACTGTGGGCAGTACATGACAGGGAAAACTACATATTTCCCTATGTCTGTGTTATATTATGCAGGTGGAGATAAATTCCTCTGCCAGAATATGTGAGAAGTCAAGAATAAAAAGTTGGTGGTATAGCCCTTCCTTGATTCCAAGGGAGGGAAATGAAAGTTTCATGAAATACAGTCAGGATTATGGTACCTAAACAATACTGGAACCATATATTAAGGAGATATGCAACCTAAGGCTTGAGTAAAACTGTAGGAAGAAGGCTTGCCTGCCAACCCTTAAACAATTTGTGAATAAACCTTTTGCATTTTCCTTTCTTACTCTATGCATTACACAAAATATCAGTGCCTTAATTGTAGGCCTTAATATATAGTGCCAAGTTAAGTAGGTCTAGAGGTGGGATAACCGCCATTCTGCCAGTTAGGTTCATAGGTCCATAGGTAGGCACTAGGCTGTTGGCCCTAGAGCCTATACAAGCCTAGCTAAAAAGGTACCCTGGCTTTTGCCACCCAAGAAAATTATTCTCCTGTGCCCCTGTCAAGCAGAACCACAGAAGTGATCCCCTGGGTGATTTTCCTATTATCCGTCCAATCATCAATATTTTTCTTGAAGAGTGCTAATGAGGAGCTCTGTTTGACATAGGTAATCTGTTCCAGAGTATGGGAAGTCTTTGGGACAGGAATTTATCCCTCCAGCATTTTCTGTTTATTGTGGTGACAAGGTTTAGGTCCCTAGAGCGTGTAGCTCAGAGGGATTGAGATTTATTTAAGTGGAGCATGTCCAACAGCTCTGGGTTTGACATAGCTTTGTATGTTAGGCAGAGATCGCCTCTGAGTAGGCGATATGCAACGGAGTAAAGCTGGAGTTTTTTGAGTCGGTCTGCGTAAATCTGTTTGAGGCCAGTAATCCTCTTTGTGAGGTATTTTTGCAGCCTTTCCATTTGTTGTAGATATCTTGTGAGGTACATACCAAAAGGGGCATTGTACTCTATAATGGGTCTAATGAGTGATGAGTAGAGGGGAACAATGACCTCTTTTTTTCTGGATGAGAAACCTTTTGTGATGAGGTGTGCCACGTGGAAGGATTTCCTGACCACTGTGGCAATGTAATTATCAAAGGAAAGACTACTGTCCACCTGTGCCCCAAAGTCACTTATCACACTTTTGGTGTTAAGTAGACTACCACCTATGTGGTAGTTCATGGGTACAGAATTTTTACCAAAAGGAATGACAATGCACTTTTTGGCATTGAGCTTGAGGCCATGGCTTTGACACCAGGCATCTGTCTCAGTGAGGCCCTTTTGTAGGATGTCCACATCATTAGGAGTTTCAATTATGGCTCCTAGTTTGCAGTCATCTGTAAATTTAGTTAGCTAAAGACCTTCTGTGTTAGCCTGTACTTCAGTGAAGTAGATACCCTAAGGAGAGGGCCTAGAACTGAACCCTGTGGTACTCCACTTGTTACTGGTCTGAAGCTGGATTTAGAGTCTGCTACTTTCACAGTGTGGGTTCAGTCAGTGAGCCAGTTGGCAACCCATCTTGTGACATAGGGATTTATACCTAGTTTGGTGAGTTTATCTATAATTCCAGAGTGGGAGACGGTGTTGAACACCTTGGCGAGATCCAGATTTAGGATTTAGGTTAGCAAATAATCATTTTGTTTGACAATCTTTCTTTCTTTCTAAGAAATGCATTACCAGTATGGTACAGATGGCAAGGGCTGTGTCCGAGAACATGAAGATGGCTAATGGTGTCCCACAGGGCTCGGTGTGTCAGGCCTGATTTTTTACAATATTTACTTCTCTACCCTACACGCCAAAAGCCAAGGCCTATGGCTAACCAACTCTGCAGACAACTGCAAACTGGGAGTAACTGCCAAATCCTCCTCTGACATAGAAGGCCTCCAGCAGAAACAAGCATTTATAAATAATAGGCAGTATAAATGAAACAAGTGCACGGGTGAGGTATATCTTCAGTTAAGTACTTTGAGAGTTCCAAATGAATCCAGGTAAAATGAAGTAATAAAACAAACATTTATTGTAGGAACAAGAGGATAAGCGCTTTCACTGAACGTAGCTTCATCAGATCCAAGACAATTATTGCAGATGCACATGCTTTAAATACTTAATGTTAGATAGGCTAATTAAAATTGATGAACAGTTATTCAATTATTCCATTAACTGTTTTAAAAACTAGTAAAAATGGTAGTAATAGATGTATACACATAAATATTTCATTACACTTGTATATCAAATGAAAATAAGTTACATTTATATATCGAATAAAATGATTAAACTAGTATGTTATAAATAAATATATATTTCACAAACATAAATATAGCAGCAAAAAAAAAAAAAAAAAGATATGCCTGTCAACATATGTATATATTAAGTTAAAATGGCTGAACTGATGTGATATAAAATGTATTGTGTAAAGAACTTATTTATTCATGAAAATGAGTGTAAGCTGCTTTAGCAAGGTTTTCTCTCAAACTCTTTAACATTTGAAGTTTGAAATTGAGTAAAGCTTTCATAATAATAAGGCTTTCTCAAACTCTTTAACATTTAAAAAATCTATACATCTATGATGTTCTAAACAATGTCACCTCGATGCTCACCACATAACATATAATAGAATAAAGCATACCTGATATAAATTCAATATCTGAAATGATGCATCGTTATTATTATTTGAACAATAGTTTTTATTGCTCTCACTGGCGTCTAACATATAAAATCAATACATAATGCACTTACCGAAATAGACACAGGCATGTGTAAACATATCAATGACTGTCCTAAAAGACATTTAAAGTTAGACCCCAAATATATAGAGTCCAGCTTTCTCTTTATGTAAAATTATATATATATATAAATATAATAAATATATGAAATATCATGTAAAAACAAACACATAAAATTGTTCACGTTCTAAACATGAATATACATTACCTACTCTACTTAGAGGTATGGTTCACTAAAAATTATACAAGTGGTGGACTTCTGGAGCTATTACCTCATAATACTAAGATGGATCTCTGGGTCTATTCTAGCTGTGAGGCGTTCAAGCAAAGTCATACCTGATACAATCAGAAATGCAGTAGTAACTTCAATGTTACTCAAGAAAAATAATCACGTATTTACTTGGCTAGAGGAGGCAGAAAAGGAAAGGGGTCTCGGAGGAACCATTCAGGGTTTATCACACACTGGATGACTTGTTATGTCATTTGATATAACTGAACAACTGTATATGTTTATTAAGGTCAGGGACAACCCAATACTGTAATACATATAATACTACCTAAGGTCCAAAAAAAAGAAAAGAAGATCCAGACCTATTGTGGCAGGCAGGTGGAGGGATAACGGAAACCCACCATATCCATGTATGGAAGATACTCCTGGAATCTGAATAAGAATAAGATAAGAGCAAAGAGACAGACAGTAGCTGAATTCTATTATACTATATATCTATACAAAAGACATGGGCACGTCTTGTGCGGAACAGCTACAACAACCAGAATGGCGCGGATGGGAAGATCAATTTGTTCTTGGGACACCACAGTTCAGGGACATGTAGGCATGTACTGCCGGTTTTAGATGAAACTGATTTCCTGAAGTTCACAAATGAACTTTTCATGATCATCTCTCTTTTGGATGATGTCCTGAAGGGACAATTTATGAGAGTGTCCAGGCTCAATTCGATTTTTTTTGTCAACACACAGAACCTCAAATCACTGATACCATGGTTAGATATTTTAGCGTCTGACAGAAGAAAGCAAGGTGATAGGGCCCCACTCCACATGTACTTTTTAAGAACCATCAACTTAAAAAAATTGTGTAGACCCCAGAGGTATAGGTATGACAATGCCTGGCAAGGCATCATAAAATGAAGGGCTAGAACACACACTTTTAGGTTTTTGTCATCCATTTTTTTTTTTTTTTTTTTAGTGTGATTTGATCAATAAGACATGGATTATCAGATGGAGGTCAGATAGACCCCTGGCCTAAAATGATAAAGTCCAAATAAACCATTCCTGAAAAACAGAAGACTACATAGAATCAAGTATGTATTTTGATCCATCCATTCTTAGTATTATGAGGTAATAGCTCCAGAAGTCCCACTTGTAGTATTTTTAGTAGACCATACCCACCTCTAAGTAGAGTATATGTTATCATGTATTAGAGAGACATATTTGAATTAAAATGGTTTTACTGTTGTTTTTGATTGACTGATTCTTTTTTAAGATAATATATTCTATGTTCCATCCCCCTGTTTTTTTTTCACACATTGATATAAGTTGTTTTATTTGTTTTGCTGTTGTCCTCAGTCTTAGACAGACAATTAGCTTCCAATTTTTGAAATGTGAGTTGCTTCACTATGATTTGCTCTTTATTTTATCATGAATGCCAATATTGAGGGTGTTATGGTTTAGTCTATTAAATTTGGATCGTTCCAGTTATTGTGAGGAATGTAAGTTTGACTATACATTTTACATGAGTGTGCTTTTTATATCTGTTTAATCCATGTGAAGGATTTTGGTCTAAATATTTAACTTGCACATGGAACATGAAATTATCCTGTTATGTTTATAAAGATTTTTTTAGCAGTTTTCAAATGTTAGAGTTTGTTATTTCCTGGAATATTGGAGCATATTCATTTTATGTTTATTGCCATCTGTATTGTGTAAATAGTTAAATAGTGTAGAAAAATAGTATAGAAAAGTGTTATGAATTTGTGTCATTATCCATAAAATGTATATATATATATATTGAAAATATAAATAAATAGATGTATGGATAAAACAATTGTGAATATAAATGTGTATATGAATGTGAATATGAATAAAAAATGTATATGAATATAAATATGAATATATATATATATATATATATATAAATATAAATATGAATATGAATATAAATATGAATATGTATGTATGTCATATATATATAACTAATAAGACATATATAAATGAACTATATGTATGTCTATATGTAAATATATATGTGTTGATATATTGAAAATAAATGTAGGAATAAAGTATGATTATAGATAAATGTAAGGATAAATATGATTGTAAATATAGATGTGAATGTGAATATGAATGTAAATATAAATGAAAATATATAAATATATATGTATGTCATGTGTATACAATATATGGGACATGTGAATGAACTATGTGTATATCTATATGTAATTAAAGTTTAAAATTAATATTTAATATTAGTGTTAAAATTTGATATGTCTGCGTTTCCTTAAATAGGGCTTGATAGATGCCCTTTCATTTAAGCCATGGCCTTTATCTGCTCTAAGTAAAATAATCCATCTACTTTCTCTGTCTTCTGTATGATTCATGGTATCCCCTCCTCTTTTGCTCACAATAATTTTTTCTAAGACCCTAAAAGTGAATGAATGTTGCAGATTTGTTTGTGTAACATGCTTTGCTAGTGCATTTTGCATATTGCCCTTCCTAATACTATAACAGTGTTCTCTTATTCTATCACGTAGGAGCCTGTTAGTCTTGCCTACATAAAAGCAAGAACATATTTTACACACGGCTAGATATACAACATTTACAGTCATACAATTAGCATCAACTTGAGTGTAGAATTCTTTCTGTGTGTCAGGATGTACGAAAATTATATTCAAATCTATCAATGAGCAAAAATTACAGTGTCCACAAGGTTTGGTGAAGTATTGATTTGTGGAGACTGTATTTTCTGTTGAATAACATAATAGTCTTTTGAGATTCTTTTTATTTCTATACATAAAGGAAGGATTACTACCTACTATTGTTGTTAACTTGTCATCAGCCTGTAAAATATTCCAATTCTTACATATAATATTTCTGATCTGCGGATTGTCTGTTGTGTACAAAGTCGAGAATTTAACAGTTCCTATAGATATGTTAGTTTCATTTCTAATTTCAACAGGATGGGATCCAAAATATGGTGTACCTTTTGTTGAACGTAAATTGTATACAGAATTAACATGTTCAGCTATCTCTTCGGGCTTATAGCCTCTATCTAAAAGTTTATGTTTCAAGTCATTTAGATCTCTTTGGAAACCTGCATCATTAGGATTAAGTCTAGACATTCTCAGTGCTTGTCCTTTCATTATATTGGTGAAAACATGCCTCGGGTGCATGCTGGTTCTAAACAGCAACATATTACGATAACAGGGTTTTCTAAAAATTCCTGTATTGAACATGCCACATGGTAATTTCTCTATAAATAAATCTAAAAACTCAATTTTCTCTTGGGAATAGTTCATGGTGAACTTTAAACATGGTGTTAATTCATTCATAATCCTAGAAAAACTTGTCAAATCATCAATAGTGCCATTCCATAAAATAAACAAATCGTCTACAAAACGTCTGTAGAATATTACATGTGTTCTAAATAGAGGTTCATTAAACAGCAATAGTTCTTCCCAATGTGCCAGAAACATATTGGCGTAGCTGTTGGCACATGGAGTGACAATAGCTACGCCATCTAGTTGTTGATAGATATTGTCACCAAACATAAAGATGTTATTTTCTAGCACTAATTCAAGGAAATGTACTAGGAGATCAATCAAAATGTTAGTATAAGTGCTATGTTTCTTAAGATAGGAAGTAATATAGCTTAAACCAAGTTCATTCGGAATGACTGTAAATAAAGACTGTACGTCATAAGTAACTAGAATTAGATGCTCTGTCGAGTTTTGTTGGTTTAAAATATTGTAAAGATCCATTAAAAACTGTTTAGAATCATGTAGAACAAAAACATTATTGTTCAATATATACCTTAGATGTTTCTCTATAAAAACTGAGATGTGTTCTGTGACCCATCCTTTTCCAGAGACTATTGGTCTCATTGGGGGTCTAATTGGATTTTTGTGTATTTTGGGGAGTCCGTGTATGGTCGGAACAACCGGTGTTTTAGTAAATAGATATTCATACTGGTTTTTATTAATGAGTTGACCCTTATAGATATCTAACAGAATGTTATGTACATAATTACACATTTTATGAGCTGTTTTAAAATTAATAGGTGCATAAAAGGTATCTTGTAACATAGTAATCATTTCTGTTTCGTAGTGTTTGGTATCCATTACAACTATTCCTGAGCCTTTGTCCTCTGGTCTTATTATAATATTAAGGTAATTTCTCAGGTTGTAAAGACTCCTTCTCTCTTGATATGACAAATTGTCATATTTCCTATATCCAAATTTAGCCCTTTGATTATCGTAATAATATTTATATAGTTCATCTTCTGTAGTTTTCATATATGCCTCCAGCAATGGGTGATTTGCCGGAGTAAACTCACTAAGGTTTTTAAAAATAAATGAGTTAGTGGCACTGGGAATATTATTAGAAACGTTAGTGTTATTAGTACTACCATATATATATTTAAGCATGACATTCCTACAAAATACTTTAAGGTCTATAACAGTATCAGTTATTGTGCTCTTACTGTGAGGAATACAATTCAAGCCCTTAGTTAACAATCTAGTGTCATCATCTAACAATGGAATACTAGATAGGTTATAAATTAATTCTTGTTTTGATTTGTCCACATTTTCTTTAAAGTTGTGTTGTGTAGTGATTCTCCGGATAGTTTTCTTTTTTGCCTTCCTCGACTGACTGAGCGTGTCCTGCTCATGTTCTTCTCCTGTCGTATTGCTAAAGGGAAAGACAGGTTAATGTCTGCCCCTTTTTTATTATTTTCTCTTACTTTTGGTCTAACAGTCTGTTCAACATCATTCATAGGAATTCTTTTGTTTTTGAGTACATTAACAGTAGGATAAAGGTTGGTATCATTGTCCATACTGCTGTGTGTAAGATGTATAACATCTAGAGAATCATTACATACATTTGTCCCATCATCAGTTGATATTGGCTCAATAACAGAGCCTGTATTAGTAGATATAGTGCTGGATTCATTTTCTTGAATATTGTTTATCAAAGGTTCTCTTATAGTATTAGGTGTTGGCACACAAGGCGAACTTTCAAGGTTCATTTTAGCCCTATCAGTTCTTTGAGAAGCTAAAGGCTCTTTTAAAATTGCTCTGTTTTGCCCATTATTGATGTTAGTTTCTCGATTTGAATTATATCTCTCCCATACGAAGACCTGACCTGTTTTGAAATCATTTAGGTCCCGTGAAACTTTGCTCTGTTTCTGTTGAAATAGCTTACGCTCGTAAGCCGAGACACAGTCTAAAATGTTGTCAAATAACCTGTGCACTACATTGTCTGCAAAGTCGTTAAATAACTGCTGCTGTAAACTATTAATTTTAGCAGTTAAGACATCCTCTTCGGGTTTAAAAAAGTCTATTAAAAGCTGTAAATACTTACGGCTTGTGTCTATGTTAATGTGCTGCCATAAAGCAAGAAGTTCAGGGTACTCCTCTCCTTGACTCGGCATCGAAAAGACCCTTAATCCACGTGGGATGATGGCGTTATCTAAGCAAAACTGGAAATGCTGCCGCTGCATCTGTAATCGCTTTAATTTATAAAAATTCTTCTCAATCTCGCTTAAGAGTTGATTAACTTTCTGAAAATCAATAGTAGATCCTTGTGCGCTGTGTGTCGGTTGTTCCCCAACAAGCGACCATGAAGTGGTTAACGTACCACTCAAATCCTTACATTTATCTATAATCATACTTATTCCTACATTTATTTTCAATTTATTTTCAATATATCAACACATATATATTTACATATAGACATACATATAGTTCATTTATATATGTCTTATTAGTTATATATATATGACATACATACATATTCATATTTATATTCCTATTCATATTTATATTTATATATATATATTCATATTTATATTCATATACATTTTTATTCATATACACATTTATATTCACAATTGTTTTATCCATACATCTATTTATTTATATTTTCAATATATATATATATATATATATACATTTTATGGATAATGACACAAATTCATAATACTTTTCTATACTATTTTTCTATACTATTTAACTATTTACACAATACATTTTATATCACATCAGTTCAGCCATTTTAACTTAATATATACATATGTTGACAGGCATATCTTTTTTTTGCTGCTATATTTATGTTTGTGAAATATATATTTATTTATAACATACTAGTTTTAATCATTTTATTCGATATATAAATGTAACTTATTTTCATTTGATATACAAGTGTAATGAAATATTTATGTGTATACATCTATTACTACCATTTTTACTAGTTTTTAAAACAGTTAATGGAATAATTGAATAACTGTTCATCAATTTTAATTAGCCTATCTAACATTAAGTATTTAAAGCATGTGCATCTGCAATAATTGTCTTGGATCTGATGAAGCTACGTTCAGTGAAAGCGCTTATCCTCTTGTTCCTACAATAAATGTTCGTTTTATTACTTCGTTTTACCTGGATTCATTTGGAACTCTCAAAGTACTTAACTGAAGATATACCTCACCCGTGCACTTGTTTCATTTATACTGCCTATTGTTTATTTTCATTAAGTTAACAAGTGCGCTACACGCTAGCAACCAGGAAATTTTATTAACTCTCAAAACATTTATAAATGCCTGGTTTACTGGAAATGGGCTTAAATTAAATGTAAGAAATGTAACATTTTCACATTTGGCAGAGAAACCATCTTCCCAGAATACAGCAATGCCAATACCCTGCTTCAACATAAAAATGTTGTAAGAGATCTGGGAACTTCAGTTGATAATCCCCTCCCCTTTGATCATCATGGAGCAATGATTGTCAGGAAATCCTTCTACTTGCCACAGTAGGTCACCAAGGCAATATCATCCAGATCTAAAGTTATTATCGTCCCCTTGTATTCAGCATTAATCATCCCAATTAAATAATAGTGTCCGCTTTTGGCTGTATCTTGCCAGGCATTTCAAACAGTTGAAAATACTTCAGAGGTTCCTAATAAAGAGAATCAGAAGCGTAACATCCCTAAACTATACTTTGTTTGACCTGCAGTGATAACTTATTCCATAGGCTAGGAATAAGCTGAGTTAGGAACCTATCTTTTCAGTAAGTCTTTATTTGTTGGTGAAGATTTAAGTCTTTTTTATTGAGGCACTGATTTTGCAAAGATATAGGAGGTGAAATAGAACTGGGCTGACACAGTGGTGCAGTGGATAGCATTGTCACCTTGCAACAAGAAGTTTCCTTTTTTTTTATTCTTGGCTGGGGTGCCTTGTGTGTGGAGTCTACCTCTCCTGTCTGTTTTCCCATGAGTTTCCTCTGTGTGCTCCATTTTCTTCTAAAGATATGCAGTAGGTGGATTAGACACTCTAAACAGGCAATAGGTGTTAGTGTGCATGCATGTATGATATGGAAGAATAACAGTAGCAGGGCTAGCCACCTGGCATTGTGAACCTTGGCTCTAGATGATTGTCACTTTTGAAGTGGCATCCTGACCCCATGTGCAAAAATGGAAAATAGGATTGTTGATGGATGAATGGATGGATGGATGGATGGATGGATGGATGGATGGATGGATGGATGGATGGATGGAAATAGCACTGGGTCTTTCATGGCTCAAAAGGCAAGACACAGGTCAGCTTGCAGCAACCTGTAAGCTACTGAGAATATGCTAATCTAGATAGGTGCTTACAGAATTTAAGACCTTTCATTTTCTTTTTTAGAAATCTCTGAGAGCTTTCCAGTAAGGGAATAGTACATTGGTAGGATGATGACTTTGGATCTTGAAGACATTCTCTTGGAAATTAACTGGGACAGATATACGGATATCTTAATTGTGGTGGAAACATTAATTGTGGTGGAAACATAATATTCAAATGACAGAAAGCTATCCACATAAGTACTTAGATCTCTACGATTATATCTCTCTGAAGAAAAGTACTATTTGTAGCATATGAGGTGGGAACAGCCTTTATGCCAAATGTAAGTATGTTCCCTATTTTTCATTTAGTTTGAGGCCATTTTTGATACATTTTGTATTTGCATATTCCACCTCTTACTGAATCTGTTTGTATCAGTGGATGAGTGCATAACAGTGCCCGGTTGGAAGCCATTAGCAAGCTTGGTCAGGCACACTTCCAAGATATGCATGTATGTCTGCAAAATAAATGGCAAACAGGAGAGGGCCTATAACTGATCCCTATGGCACCACACTAGTTACACATTTATAGTCAGAGAGGGAACTAGCCATTTTCACAACTTGGAATCTCTTGGATAGCCAATTTGCAATCCAGTGAACAATGCTGGGGTTTGCATTAAGCTTGACTAACTATTCAATACTATCATAATGGGAACTTACAGCCCTTTTAGATACCATAGCTTCTACAGGTGTTAGTAGGTATTTTTCAAAAATCACATATAAAAAGGAGAGTCAGGTCACTGTGAATGAAAAGATTTTTGGAGTAAATACCTACATGAAAAACATGTCCCATTTAACAAAAAAATGGAATTGTGTAGAACATCTGAGCCTAATGCTGTGCAAGAGAGTATGCCATGCATTGGTCAATATCAGAGAATTTGCAGCAAATATTTTGCAATATTTGCCAAACACAAGGCAGAATTTTTGCCAGGTCGAAAATGTAACAATTTACATACAGCAACATTTGATGCATCTCTGATGGTTGTTAATGCTAGAAGCATTAATAATGTTTTTTATTGAAAAATTTGATACGGTCCCACAAGATTGATGTTATCGTTTATGAAACATGATTAAAAACAATGTTTTTACTGTTGGACTATGTAGACCACATAGTCAAGTGCTGATGACCTTGAGGAATTTATACACTTCTTGTATGAAACACAGGAGGGAAGAATAATATTAGCTGGGAATTTAAATTTACCAGAAATAAGAGTGGAATAATATTGACTCAACAACATTAGTAATGAAATTATTCACAATTTATGCTCATTGACAACAATTGCTTCAGATTTTTAAAAAATCTATAGGGGAACGGAATATACTAGGCATTGTTTGTGTTCTTTAAGAAATTACCGTTACTTCATGTCAAGTTTAACCACCATGTGCAGTGATTATGGGATTATAAAGGTTAATTTTCTTGTCAAATAATTCTGCCAGACTGAAAACTAAAGCAATACAGGGAAGATTAATAACAGATTCTATGGCAGGAAAACAGTCACTTTGTCAAACTATGATGCGTTCACTGGAAAAACTGCAGAAGTAATGTGGAGAGTATTTAAAGAGAAAATGAGTGCAAAAAATAAAAAAAAAAACATTTAACATCAGGATCTAGGCATACAGTGTCGGGGGTATATTTTCATTAGAACAAGATACCTGATTAAAGTGAGAGAGATAAAAAAAAAACATAAGAAATGGAAAAGAGGTTGAACTACAATTTTAAAAACTGAAATAAACAAGCTGGACAAACAAATTGAGCATAATGTGAGAAAAGATCAAGCAAAAAATTTAAGAAAATGTATATAAAGATATTCAGCATAATAGGAAATAATTTTATATATACGTAAGATGTAGAAGGAGTAAAGACATACAAATAGAAAAACTATGTGGATTCTAAAATTCATTCTCAGATACAACAAATTATAGACATATTTATAAAATTTTATGCAAAATAGTTTGACCCCAAAAAGGGGGTGATAAGTTCCCCTAGTGACATCCAGGTAACCTCAGATACTAAAATAAAATTAGAGTATATTGAAAAAGAACCATGCAAACTGGATCGAAAGAAAGCACAGAGTAGAGACAGAATTGGTAATAATGACTTAAGAATACGTCAGCAAGAACTTAAAGTACCATTACATCTATTATTTACTAGGTCATATAAATATGGGGAAATTCCTCAAGATTAGAGACATGCACTTATTAAACCTGTCTTTAAGGGAAAGGGGAGTAGGACAAACCCAGAGTCATACAGACCCATAAGTCGACTTTCATGTTGAGGAAAAATAATGGAGAAGGTAATATTAAATAAGCTATTATCAAAATTTGGAAAGGTTGGGACTTGAAACCATATATCAGCATGCATATGTTGAAAATAGATCTCTTACCACCTGTAACATGATGTTCTGTAATGATATAATTACAGCAATGAATGAAAAATTATGCTGTGATGTAATTTATATAGACTTAACTTCAGCATTTGACAGGTCATACACAAAATACTGATACATAAATTAGAACAAGTAGGTATTGATGTACTCTTGATAAGGTGGATAGCTGCATGACTTACAAATAGGACATGGCAAATATCACACATCAATTGGAGAGGTGAAATTCTTGGATACAGTCAGGGGGTCCCACAGGGCTCTGTCCTAAGTCCATAGTTGTTTAGATTGTATGTTTATGTTTTTTCATATGAGGTGTTCTACAGTCTGTATGCAGATGACTTGAAATCATATAAATCGATTACAGGGGTTACAGATAGGGTATGTCTGCAAAAGAACTTGACAAAATCGAACATTTGAGCACAGGTGAATAACATACTGGTAAATATATAAAAAACTAAGCAGATGAAATTTGGGAGACATAAATTGAAAGGTGAATATCTCATAATGCATACAGTGATTAAAACTGTAGATTTATTTAAGGACTTGTGTATATGGGTAGATCCAGTTTTGAGTTTTCTTGTATAAAAGGATTTTAAAAGTCTATGAAATCAGGAATGATCTAGTCATTGTTTGTTAATTATGTTAGGCCCAAACTGTTAATTACATTAGGCCCAGACTTGAGTATGGAATAACAATATGGAAACCTTATAAAAACAAGCATGAGTAAACTGCAAACAGTACAGTGGAAATATACCAAGGGCATCCGTGGATGTGAAAATTTAAGTTATTATGAAAGACTAAAATATCTGAGGGGATCTTATTTAGGTATACAGGGCATTTAGAGACTACATCTGGGAATGTTTGGATCTACCAAAAAAGTAGTAGAGAATAATCAGTCTGTAGAAGATTCTATAAGAAATAGAAGTGTACTAATTGTTTCTCTGAGAGAGTAGTATGCATGTATGTGTATGTATAGTGGTAAAAGCTTTGGTCAGGTTGAGATAAGCAGTGTGCAAAGAATAAACACTCTCCACATCTCAAGTATACTTTTCATAGAAGCTTGCTAGAGTCAGAAGACAGGACCTGCCATTCACAAAAGCATACTGATTGGAATTTAGATCAGTTAAGTTACACATGTCTGTATAAATGAGTTCTGCTTTGATTTATCAAAGCTCCGCAAAGTTTGGCAACCAACTACTGTTCTGATGTATTTATCTGATCAATCCAAGGCATCTGCCGATTTCTTCAAGACTTAAGTAAACTTTTTCATTGTATTGTGTACTTCTGAACTGCATTTTTGCTATATCACTGCTTATTTAAGATATTTTTACTGAAATTGTTGCACTTTCATTGCTATAGCTGAATCTAGCTCTGTATGGATAACTTTAGCACTAAACCAAGCTGTATTTTGTTGGAGAGGGTTCCCC
Source organism: Protopterus annectens (assembly GCF_019279795.1). NCBI lineage: Eukaryota > Metazoa > Chordata > Ceratodontiformes > Protopteridae > Protopterus > Protopterus annectens. Next base: position 166,114,131 of record NC_056728.1, on the reverse strand, counting down.
TGCACCCTTGTGGCAGGAGTGTGCATTTAGCCCTCATCTGAATAAAGACTGCTGGAACAGGGCTCAGTTTTGAGCTTTTTTATTAGTTAATTTGTTTAAATCAGTTTACTCACATTTGCTACATAAGCACTGTGTTTGTGGGTGTTTGCACTTGTTTGCTATTGCACAGTGCTGTGCAGCAGGGGATAACATTGGCAGTTATTGATGCAAACATTTTTACCTGCAATTTTCCCTTAGTACTCCACTGGTGCTACATTGGTGAGTTCTCACAATTGTGCCTCACTGAAAGGTGTTACATTCAATGAAGCTCCTAAAGTACCAACACAGATCGTACCCACTAGCTCTTCATATTTTTTGACCACTTCTACTGTCCTCTACTTTACCTAGTCCTTGCTGTCCTCTCCCTGTTTCTGATCACATTAACTTACCTATCATTAATGACAGACAAGTTCCCACAGTTTCCCCAGCCAGCCAGGTCGACATGGGCATCCTGAGGCAATGTAGCAATTGCCTCATGAACACTGACAACCCACTTCTTCTAGTTCACACAAATTCAATATGCGAGAGATGCATCTCGATTAAGAACCTAGAATCTTGTCTCTCTCGCCAGTCAGTACATCTGACACCATGCAGGTTGTCAGCACACAAACCTCACCTCCTGCACCAACCAAACCAACAACACATAAACCTATATATGTTGAGGTCCTTACCAAAAGCTTACTTAAACACCTGAGACCTCCCAAACACAAGCAAGCTTCACATAATACATCCCCTGCACAACATAGTATACATAACATCTGTGTCTCATCAGACAAACCCTAAGGCATAACACAAAACCAATCATCTAAGTTATAGGTGACTCCATTGAGGACACACAGATATCCCCCTCACCAAGTTGTATAAGAAAAAGGTCACGGTCAGCTGTCTGTCAGGTGCCAGGATCCACCACGTCACACATGCACTCAACAACAAGTACTATTATGACTCCATCATAATCCATGTTGGTGTGAACGACTTGAGATATACCTGACTGGACTATATGATGAAAGACATGACTGAGCTCTCTGATTATGTGTCTCAGGCAGATATGTCCCTAGCCTTGAGCAGCATTTTACTTTGCCTAGAATGATGCTACAATGCAAACAACAAATGATGACTTCAACAATTGGCTAAGTTTCTGGTGTCATTTTAAGGGGATCCAGTATCTGTCAACCTGGGATGATAGGGTTGACAGACCTCAATGCTTTGACAGAAATTGCCTTCATCTGTCACCTCTGGGGTTTCGGCTACTGGTTAAGGCTCTTGCCATGCCCATAGTGCCTTTTTGGGCAATGTTACAAGAACAAAATTCCCAACATGAAAATACCCTCTAAAAATAACCTCAGAGTTATGCAGCTAAATGCTAGGAGTCTAAACCTGAAACTGCACTCACTGAAAGTGGTCCTTACTTGGCAGGTGCAGTCACAGAGACCTGGTTTAAGGTTGCGGAGAGCACCCCAGCCACACTGGGTTACATTTCCTTCCACATGTTCAGCTCACAAAGTGAAGGCATGAGAACCAAATGAGATGGTGTATCATTATTCATTAAAGATAAATGCACCTCTAGATGGGTTACACGGCACAGTTTCCTGGAATTAGTTTAGGTGTAAGACCCCTCTTCAAGTCATTGCCAGTTATTGGACCCCATCCATGAAACAGGACATCCCCTCAGCCTACTTGGATCTGCTTGAGTCAATCAAGATACAGCCAAACACCCTGGTTTTGGATTACTTTAATTACCTGTCCATTGACTGGGCAAATTATATGTGTTCTTACTCGCTTGCCCAAAGGTTCCTGGATTTTGTTAACTCCAATGCCCTGGATCAGCTGGCTGATACCCCCAAAATGGACTCAAATATCCTACATCTGGTGTTCACCAACACGGGGACTGTTGCACCACCCCCAGTGTACTGCCCTCCCTGATGAGATCTGACCACAAATCAATCTTGTTTGAAGTAACTATAATAAAAGACCCCCCCCCCCTCCTTAGCAGCAACTAGACTAAACAACTTATCCAAGGCCAATTACAACATCTTTAGAGATGCATAAATAGTTGCGTAGCCCCTTCTGCCACAGATGGAATGGAGACCTATGTTGGGTTATGCAATGTTTTATACGAACATTTGTACAATTGTATTCACTCTGCCATACCTGATAGGACCAAAGTAAGATCTTCAAGGAAGAACAAACCTGCCTGGTAGACATCTGGTTTTAACAGGCTATACAATAAGAGATAGGAATTGCTGTCTAAGAGTAAGAAGGAATGGACTCAAAACTGAAAACACTCCCTCCTCAACTTAAACAACAAGACCAAGAACACTGCATCAGTGGGCCCAGACAATAACCCAGGATGCCTTCTTAATAGCATGAAACATGATCTATAGGGGCCTCTGGAATTACTATTTAACTGTAGCCTCCAAATAGGCTTCATGCATAATGAATGGAGAAAGGCAACAATCATCACTCTGCACAAAGGTGGGCTATCTACAGACCCTGGAAACTACAGACCCATAAGTCTCACTAGTCTTATATGTAAAGTCATTGAAAGAATTATCATGGAGATGATTAATAGATATAGTAAACTTCCAGACACTGGACCTAACCCAGTTTGGTTTCGCCAAGGGCAGATTATGCCTACTCAACCTGGTGGACTTCTTTGAGAAGGTCACCAAAGCAATGGATGAGGGCATATTCATTCACACTGCCTACGTTGACCTGGCAAAGGCATTTGACACAATACCCCACTCGGGTATTGTTGACAAACTCAAGAGGTTAGGTACAAACCCGTATATCACCCAATGGATAGCCAACTGGCTCACAGATATGACCCATGAAGTTAGAATTGAGGAGTTCACCTTTGCAAAGAGGCCAGTCACAAGTGGAGTTCCTCAGAGATCAGTCCTTGCTCCTTTTTGGCATTTACTTGTCAGAAGTCAAGGCCAATGTCAATGGTCTCTGGCTGACTAAATTTGCAGATGATTGTAAGTTAGCTGTCATTGAATCTCACAGTGACACAAATGTTCTCTAGGAGGGGCTGACACAGACAGACAACTGGTGTCAGAGCCATGGACTAAAAATAAATGCCATGAAATGCATAATAGTATCCTATGGGAAGTCATCCATCCCTAGTAACTATCATATTGACAACACACCCCTTAGAGTTGATACAGTAGTCAGGGACTTAGGGACACACATAGATAGTAATCTAGCCTTTGATCATCACATGTCTACAGTGGTGAGGAAATCATTCTATGTTGCACAATTTATAAACAAAGGTATGGCATCTATGTCTAAGGAAGTCATTGTTTCACTGTATTCGGCATTCATCAATCCCATCATTGAGTACAATGCCCCCTTTGGTGTGTACCTAACCAGGCATATCCAACAATTGGAATGTCCACAGAGGTTCCTCACTAAAAGAATACAAAGAATAAGCAAAATGTCCTGTGCAGACCACCTCAAGGCCCTATCTCTGTATTCTGACTCCTACAGGCTTTTAAAGGGATGTCTATGCCTGGCATACAGGGCATTGTCAGACCCCACTCTGATGGACCTCCTGTATATCCACAAAATAAACAGCACCAGAATTACCCATTCTGAAGACTTAAACCTTGCCTGTGATATAAATAGGACCTGCTGGAGAAATAGGTATGTATCCCAGAGACTACCCCATCCATGTTGTTAGAAAAATATGTATTAATGTGTGTATGTTTAATGCAAAATTAGTAGTTAGAAGAATTAACACGTTTTTCATTCTATTTTATATGCACTGTTTTTATACAAATTGAGTTTCATATGAGAACTGAAAAAGATGCTTTTTGAAACTGCAGTGTGCTTTCTGAAACTTGCAAGATGCCCTCTGACCTAGTAACTGCTAGCACAGCAATATTCATGTTTATGCCTTTTGGAAATATACTTGAGAAGCAGGTGCTTATCTGCTAGGTCAGGAACGAATGAATGAACAATGCTATATCCTGTAAATGTAATGATTCTAAACAATCAGCTCTGTTCGAAGTATGAGAACATGTACAGCTGCAGAAGCTTAGAGATAAAGCAGACAAAGGATTATTAGAGAAATGAACTGCTAGCTTTGTGCTTGAATTAGCCATAGTATTTTGAATGGTAACATAACATGTATCTAACCAGTGACAACCAAGGCCACGTTGTTTTCCTTGGGAAGTTTCTCACAAAAATTGATAAATCAGCAGAAATTCATGAGAATGATGGTCAACAAGTGATGATGAAAAGACGTATAACTTGCTACGTCAGCTTGGTAGGCAATGTCTTATTAGAAAATGTATAAAAATGAAAGCATTTCCTGTTTCTAGTCAGACAAACTCTGTAATAGCACGTTTTTGTCTCCTTGCTGCAAGATTAAAGTGCCTTAACCTGAACCTACCGTGTTTTGATCATTTTTAAAGTATATTTTTCCTTTGACAGTTTGGTCCTTTGGACCGGAAAGTACCTCTCACTCTAGGCCTAGGTCAGAATTGGGCCCCGGTAGCATGTATCCATACGGAGAAGAGGCCAAATCGGCTCTTCTGTTTTGAAAGACCTCCGACTGAATTGTCGTTCGAAAGAGGCCAGCCACTGTTTCTAATCTGGGATTGGAGGACGAGTCAACGATCCGGTGGATCAATTCACGGAGGGTCAGGTAAGGAGGAATTTACCTTTTTCTGTTTTAGATCAGGGACTTGTTACAGAACTGTTTTTTGTCAGGAGGATTTGCATGTGCAGATCAGGGACAAAAAGGTTACTGTATTGTCATAGATCAGGGAAACAGAATAGGTAGACAGTTATTCTAGATAAATTGTTAAAAGGTGTAGAACTGTATTACCATGTGATAAGAAGGGTTACGTAACAAATTACAGCTTAGCTAAGTCAACATGGGAAATCAGTGCATGAAAAATTCCCGAGACCCGCCCCTAACCGAAGACGCAAAATATATGCAATTACAGCGTGTCGATAATATTAAGTACTATGCGAAATGGGTTGAAAAATACAAATTTGATGGTAATTTAGATAAACCTGCACTTGTTAAACTTGTCAGACAACTAAAAACAGACGTGAAAGGTCAGTTAAAAAAGCAGCGGCAGTTAGGAGTCCCTCAGGCACATAGGTGGCGTGAGGAAGCAAATCACAGAGAACAAAAGATTAAGAATTCAAAAGCAATGTTCTTAGATAAAGAAGATAACAACTTGGTAGTAGCAACGGCCCCTCCTCCGCCCCCTCCGCTTCCCTTACCAGAATATGAAGCGAGTTTACAAACTGATCCACCTCCGCTATACCCAGCTGTTCCTGCAAAATCACAACCGTTTGTTAGGGATCCTATCGAGACTAGGTCTCGAACACGTAACGTGAGAGGGGAAACTGAATTATATGAAATGAATAAAAATTCACGAGCTATGAGTGAGGAAGAAATATGTCCACTCATAGAAATAACAAATCCACAGGCAGGACAGGATCCGACTCTCTTGGTCTATAGACCGTGGACACCGGAAGATATCCGGAAAGCCACAGAGGGAATTCCCCATCCGAAGGTTAATTTTAGAAAATTTTTAGAAGACTTACAAGGTATGAGATTAAGTTACAATTTGAATGGAGAGGAAGTAGATAAAGTAGTTAGACAAATTGTAGGTCCAGATTGGCACATGATCAGTGGCAACTGGAATCCTCGTGACGCAGAGCTCAGACCACTCCCACATAGTAATGCAGAATTGGATAACAGAGTGAAAGGTCTGACAGACCGAATCTCTGAAAAGTGGAAGCCTAGGGCTGATTGGACTTCAATTAATCAGTGCATACAGCAAGAAGGTGAAACTGTTGTTAGATATTATGCTAGATTATTAGAGTGTTTTAATAACCATTGCGGAATGCAGATACCTGAAGATCAAACACATGATTCCCCATATGAGCAGCAGCTAAAGAACGCATTCTTAAAAGGTAGGATTACTCCCATTAGCAGCTTTATTACAAAGCACATGGTAGATCATCGTACAGGTAGATTGCAGTCATTACTTGAATATGCGAGACATGCCGAAAGGCATTTTAATAGCAAAAAGAAAAAGAAAGCTCAAGTATTTGCAGTAGAAGATGGGTCAGAAGTCTTTGTAGTACAAACTGGGAAAAAGAGTAAGAAAAATGCCAAAGGTAATAAGCAATCTGATAAGCGATCAGAAGATTTTGAGGAAAGAAAGAAAAGGGGTGAATGTTTTAAATGTGGGAAAAAAAGACATTTGGAAAGGGATTGCAGACTAAATAAAAAGGTAACTACGGAAGATAAGGAGGGTAAGGAATGACTATATGATAGTCAAGAATCACTGAATGAGAATAAACAAGGCAAGATAAACACGAGTGTGGTAGCAAGAATAGGGGATGTGACAGAAGGGACAGAGGATGTACATGAATTCATAGATGACGGAGAAAATGAAATTTTGGATTTAGCATTATTGAGCTTGGAGCTCTACTTAGCAGACACAAAACCGGAAGTTACACTTCTGGTAGAAGGGAGGGAAATCAAATTTTTGTGTGACTCAGGGGCTTCACGGACCCTGATACATCCGTCCAAATTACCGGAAGATTCAGAATCACCAGATTACATACTAGTAAAAGCAGCTAATGGACAGCTGTATTGGGAGCCACTCTCCCATGACATAGCAATAACTGACCCCATTTCAGGAATGACCCAGAAAAGCAAAATTGTTGTCTCTGCAAAATGCCCAGTAAATCTCTTGGGCAGAGACTTAATGCAGGTATTTGGCATAGCCGTAATCCCAACCATGCAGGGTATGGAAGCACAGCGACAAATGGATACTTTCGTAGTGCAACCGGAGGGTGAGACATATTATTGGGACAGCCAGGATTTGGTTACGACTGGTCCAGGGGCAGTAACTGAAGAGCTGATGAACACAGCCATCAGTAAATCCCCCTCCCTTGACACTGACAAACAGCATTTGTTGCATTGTACTCTATACTACTGTAATAGACCAGGACCTGATAAAGAATATGAGCAAGAGTTGTTTCAAAACCATGCGAATAGGCTAGTATTACAAAATTTGTACTGGGACACAGAAGGAAACAGTGTAATAAGCTGTTCGTTGCCCCAGGAATTTTTAGCACTTTACAAATCTAATCGATTGCCACAAGTGAGCTTAACTAAAAATAGAAATTTGAAGTGGGCAGACTTAGGAGAAAAAGTCACGAGGTGGGAAAAACAGAGTTAAAACTCTTTGAACAAGGAGTACAGAAGCAGAAATTGAATTGAATAACACAGACACAACCAGCTGTGCACTCACAGGCCAGTGAGGATAGCTGAGTATTACTCTTACTGGAAGAAGAGGAAAAAGCCTTACGAGACATACCAGAAATTCTCTGGTCAACAGGGAAATCCAATGTAGGACTTATTCGTACAGCAGGACCAGTTATTATTATGCCAAAATCGGCATTTAGACCTCAGAAAAGACAGTATCCCTTGAGAAAGGATGCAGAGATAGGGATCAAACCTATAATAGCAGCCTTACTTAAGGAAGGAGTCTTAATAGAATCCCCTGATTCACCATGTAATACACCCTTATTTCCTGTCAGGAAAGCAAACAGGGAATGGCGTATGGTCCAAGATCTACAGGCTGTAAATGATGCAGTTATACCCAGGGCACCAACGGTGCCAGATCCGCACACCTTATTGAATGATTTGAAACCTCAGCAGAAGTATTTTTCTGTGGTAGATATTAGTAATGCATTTTTCTCAATACCTATACACCCTGACAGCCAATATTGGTTTGCATTCACATTTCAGGGAAAACGGTATACATATACGAGATTACCACAGGGATATTGTGAAAGTCCAACAATATTTGCACAAGAGATGGTGAGTAACCTGGCGGGATTTATCCCACCGAAAGGTAGTCAGATTTTACTCTATGTAGACGACATTTTGCTGGCAGCCCCCACCCAGCAAGAATGCAAAGAGGATACCATAGCATTATTACAATTTTTAGCTACTCAATGTAAACAAAAACAAACTGCAACTTTGGAGAAAACAAGTTAAATACCTAGGATATGTAATATCCAAAGAAGGCAGGATTTTAGATGAAGACAGAAAAACAGCAATATTACAAGCACCTAGACCAACCACCAAGAAGGAAATGATGTCCTTCCTGGGAACTACTAACTTTTGTCGAAGTTGGATACCGAATTATGCTTTGGAATCTGCTCCACTGACTAATTTGATATTCAAAAAGCCGATAGCAGCACAGGATTTATTACAGTGGACACCAGAAGCAGAAGCAACTTTCTGCAAATTAAAACAATTGATAGCATCTTCCTTAGTTTTAGGATTACCAAACTATCATAAACGATTTTTTCAAACTGTAGACTGTAAGCAAGGTTATATGACATCAGTGTTGACACAGCAGCATGGGGACAAACAACGCCACATAGCTTACTATTCATCACAGTTAGACCCAGTGGTGCGGTCCTTGCCCCACTGTGTGCAAGCAGTAGTTGCAACTGCAATGGCAGTGCAGGCTTCAGCCTCAGTAGTGTTGTTCTACCCTCTCACGTTGAGAGTGCCTCATGCAGTCGCAATTATTTTACTGCAAGAAAAAGTAGCATATCTTTCGCCTGCTAGACATCTTTCCTGTATGACTATACTGTTGAGCCAACCTCATATGACAATTGAACATTACACAACTTTGAATCTGTCAACTTTGCTTCCAAACCCTGCAGGTGGTGAACCTCACTGCTGCCTGCAGGAGATTGAGCAAAAGACACTACCTAGACAAGACTTTACAAATGTTCCCTTGGATGATGCCGAGGTGACATACTATGTGGACGGCTCATGCAGGAGGGGTCCTACAGGACAGACTCTAGTGGGGTATGCAGTAGTTTCTGATACCGAGACTTTAGAAGCAAAGTCTTTACCACACAACTTATCTGCACAAGCAGCAGAATTGATTGCCTTGACAGGGGCATGTACCTTAGCAGGAGGTAAGAAAGTGAATATTTTTACTGACAGCCAGTATGCTTTTTCTGCTGTACATGTTTTTGCGCAGCAGTGGAAAAATAGAGGAATGATAACATCTACTGGTAAACCAATTAATCATGCGCAGTTTATTTTAGATTTATTAGACTCTATTCAGTTACCTCAAAAAGGAAGCTATTTGCAAATGTGTAGCTCATACCAAGCAACAGGATAGAATTTCAAAAGGTAATGCGAGGGCTGACACAGCTGCAAAACAGGCAGCTTAAGCTTCAGAAGCTTTTCTTTTGAGTGAGGAATTACAACCCTCTAAGATTTTAGATTTAGAAATGTTAAAAACAATGCAGACACTTACTACAAATGTAGAAAAACAAAAATGGATAAAACGAGGAGCAATCCTTGAGAAGGGACTGTACATCTCCAAGGAAAAGAAACCAATTCTACCATCTAACTTGTTTAGATATGCAGCTTTGTTGAGCCGTGGGCAGAGCCATGTCTCAACAGGGGGGATGGTACAGTTAGTGAATCAAGTGTTTACGACGTATGGATTTACTAATTATACAAAAAAGTTTTGTGCAGCATGCCATGTTTGTAACAAGCATCATGCACAAGGGGCATTGAAGCCTAAACAAGGTAGTTTCCCTACACCACCATATCCGTTTCATACTATTTGTATGGATTTTATAGAACTAAACAAATGTGAAAATAAAAAGTATTGTCTTGTCATTATAGATATGTTTTCCAAATGGGTGGAAGCTTTTCCAACTAAAAATCCAGATGCAGCTACTGTTGCCAAGGTCCTTGTTAAAGAAATTATACCCAGATTTGGCATACCGGAAAAGATTTATAGTGACAATGGCACACATTTTGTAAACCAAACAATGCAACAACGTAGTCGCTATTTCGGGATATCATTAAAAAACCACTGCGCGTATCACCCCCTATCTGCAGGATTAGTAGAGAGGCACAATGGGGTATTGAAGAATAAGCTTAGGAAATTGATTAGTGAGACACAAAAGAACTGGGTGCACTGTTTGCCCCTAGCACTGTTGAGCATGAGAACTGGTCCAAATGCAAAGGGATTAACTCCTTTTGAAACTTTGTTTGGGAGGGCATATTATACACCTCAGTGGAAACCTCTCATGTCTACAGAGCAAGAGGCTGACAGTTCACTTGCAGGGTATATGAGGCAATTTTTGAATAACAAACTTTTGCAGTTAAATTCTGTTTCAGATAAAGAGCAACCAAAATCGGAAACAGCAGTAGCCCCAGGCACAGGGGTCTGGGTGAAGATTGTGAAGAAAAAGAACTGGAGTTCTCCGAAGTGGGAAGGGCCATACTGGGTACTACTGTCGACACCCACTGCAGTCAAGATCGCAGAGCGAACATCCTGGATTCATTTGACACACTGTAAATTGGTTAAGAACTTTGATCTGGACAAAAACCTTGTTACTGTTGTGCAACGAGAACAAAATGCCCAGATATAGAGTGAATAGAGACATTGAGCAACCTCAGAAAACTTGCATGATCATTTTGATAGCCATGCTAATTACATTGTTCTTTTTGTTGTGGCCTTTCCTTTTTCCTGCCACAAGAGTTGAACTGATTAAACGTGATGAGCCAAACATAGACTGGCATCCGAACTTTAACACTTATCAGGCGATCACACGTGTGTATGCTGAGACTTTTAATGTTTTGAACTGCTGGATCTGCACGGTCATACCAACAGCATACGGGGGATTATTAATGACTGCTATTCCCCTGGGGGTCAATGAGACATTGGAAAATCTGATTTTTGACACTGTAGCTATTAAAGCATATGATAAGGTAGCACTGTATTTGCCTGTGACACAAAAGGGAATTGTATGTTTTTACAAAAATGATACCATACAGGTGGGTTGGAGCAAGTGTAATGTGACCGTACAATATAAATGTTATACAAAAGCAAACGATTTAGGTGGATCTTGTAGTACAGATTATAAGTTATTTCTTAAATCTATGCATAAAACTCTTGATCAAGTACAACGTAATCCTGTGCTTTTTAAACAGTTATCTGTGATAGACAGGAAGATGTTTCATGCTGGGCAATCATTTCGTAACAAAGTAACCACTAAAGTAGAGGACTGTTATTTTGTGTGTGGTAAAAAAGCATATAAATGGTTACCTGAGAATTGGTCCGGCAGTTGTTTTTTGGAGGTACTTGGTACCGGCCATACGACACACTGCAGTCTTGCCTTAGGGAAATATTCGAAACACCCGAGATGTAACCAAAAAGACTGTTAAAAAAACTGAGAATCCAATGGGACAGATCGAGGCGGGCTGGAAAGACCATCGTAATGTGGGAACCAAACTTACGCACATGGACTTGAGTGACGCTGTCATATCGTGGGCAGGCATATTACCTGCATATGGCGCAGTTAAATCAATTTGGGAGCTGCGAAAATTGTCTAAACTTCTCGAAGTAATGAGTAATGCAACTTTTTCTGCTCTTGAACTGATAACTGATGAACTGAATGCAATGAGAACTGTAGTGCTCCAGAACCGAATGGCTCCTGACTTCACCCTAGCGGCGAGGGGTGGGACGTGCACTTTAATCAATAAAGAATGCTGTACATTTATCCCAGATCATCAGCACGAGATTAATGATCATCTTGAGGTAATTCAGCAAGTGTCGGCCATGACCAAACCAGGCCCAAACCCTCTGATGGACTTTTTCCAGAATTTGTTTGGGGGGTGGGGTTCCATCCTAATGAACATTTTGATCACCATTGGGGTGGGATTACTCCTAATAGGAGTTTGTGTTTGTTGTGGAATCCCCTGCATGAAGAAATTAATCAAAGAATTTATAGACATATCAGTTTCTGAAACTATGTATCAGAGTACTGAATTTGAAGAGCTGCTAGAATGTGAAACACTTTCATAAAGTTTAAACTGAATGACTTTCTTAACTGCAAATCCTGGTTGGAAGAGGTTAAGAAAAGAAGCAAACTGTTTATTCTTTTTGAAAATAGAATTAAAAAGTATTAACAGGGGGGAAATGTTAGAAAAATATGTATTAATGTGTGTATGTTTAATGCAAAATTAGTAGTTAGAAGAATTAACACGTTTTTCATTCTATTTTATATGCACTGTTTTTATACAAATTGAGTTTCATATGAGAACTGAAAAAGATGCTTTTTGAAACTGCAGTGTGCTTTCTGAAACTTGCAAGATGCCCTCTGGCCTAGTAACTGCTAGCACAGCAATATTCATGTTTATGCCTTTTGGAAATATACTTGAGAAGCAGGTGCTTATCTGCTAGGTCAGGAACGAATGAATGAACAATGCTATAGCCTGTAAATGTAATGATTCTAAACAATCAGCTCTGTTCAAAGTATGAGAACATGTAAGCTGCAGAAGCTTAGAGATAAAGCAGACAAAGGATTATTAGAGAAATGAACTGCTAGCTTTGTGCTTGAATTAGCCATAGTATCTTGAATGGTAACATAACATGTATCTAACCGGTGACAACCAAGGCCACGTTGTTTTCCTTGGGAAGTTTCTCACAAAAATTGATAAATCAGCAGAAATTCATGAGAATGATGGTCAACAAGTGATGATGAAAAGACGTATAACTTGCTACGTCAGCTTGGTAGGCAATGTCTTATTAGAAAATGTATAAAAATGAAAGCATTTCCTGTTTCTAGTCAGACAAACACTGTAATAGCACGTTTTTGTCTCCTTGCTGCAAGATTAAAGTGCCTTAACCTGAACCTACCATGTTTTGATCATTTTTAAAGTATATTTTTCCTTTGACACATGTGAAGCAGAGTTCCTCCCTAACCCAATTCAAGTGCACTTGGGCAATTGGATGGGAAACCAGAAATTCTTCCCTGGTTTGGCACCTATGTCTCTAATGGATAGAGGTAACCTGTAAATGGTTCATCTCCCAGGCCCATGCTTACACTTGTCAAGGGTATCAGAACTTGTCAGAGAATTGGGATGCATAGCTAGTCTTAAAGGCCCTTGTGGTCATTAGCCTATTAATACCTATGAACTTATGAACCTATAAGTAAGACTCCTTATGAAGTCCTCTAAAGCTAACTATGAATCCACATTAGCTTCCACAACTGAGGACAGCCATAAGGCATTCTTTAGTAACCTCAAAGGAATGTCCCAGATTTGTGCTGAACTTGTAGTCAACGGTACTGCATATACAGAACCTGTGGGTATAGAAAACCTGCCGGCTGACAGGTTCATTGAAGACTTCACCCCCCTGACCCCACCACCTGTCCACCTCCTAGTATCTCTAACAAGCAGGTCTTAAATGTGCTCTCCAAGGCCAAAAACACAGCTTGTATGGTACCAGATAACATCACATGCTTTGTTCTACATGGGTTAAAATAGGAATTAGCAACACCATTGGGTAAGCTTTTCAATCACAGCTTAAGCACTGTTTTTATCCCAGAGAAGTGGGAAACAGCTGCCCTCATCCCTCTGCACAAAGAAGGTGCATCCATGGACCCTGGGATCTACAAACCCATTAGCTTGACCAGCCTTATCTATCAGGCCATGGAGTGAATCATCATGGACCTTGTCAACAAAGATATAGGAAATCTACAAATGCTTGATCCCACCCAATTTGACTTTGTCAAGGGGAGATCATGTCTGTTAACCTTGGTGGACTTCTTTGAGATAGTCATCACAGCCTCAGATAAGGGTAAATCTGTACATATGGCCTACCTTGACATAGCTAATGCCTTTGACACAATCCCCCACTCAGTCATCATTTATAAACTCACCCAGTTAGGTATCAACCCATATATTGTCAGGTTGGTTGCAAACTGCCTCACTGATAGAACTCATACGGTCAAAATTGGGGATTCCACCTTCTCCAGCAGATCTGTAACCATGGTGTTCCACAGGGATCAGTCCTGGGACACCTACTGTTTGAAATCTACTTCTCTAAATTCCAGGCAAAAACTAAAGGTCTGTGGCTGACAAACTTTGCTGATGACTGCAAACTGGGAGTGGTTATTGATTCCCCGAATGCTGTCAACATCCTGCAAGAGGGACTTACGTAGAGTAATGATTGGTGCCGAAGTCATGGTCTTAAACTAAATGCAAAAAAATGTATTATCATCCCCTTCAGCAAGGGCAATGTTCCTGCAAATTACCACATCAGTAGCAATACTCTAAACACCTATTCAGTGGTGAGAGACCTGGGCATACAGGTTGACAGCAACCTTACCTTTGATCACCATGTCTCCACAGTGGTAAGAAGGGCATTTTATATGCTCATCTCAAAAGTAAGGGTATTGCCTCCAGAAAAAAAAGAGGTTTTACCTCCCCTGTACTCTTCCCTCATCAGGCCATATAATGGAGTACAATGCACCCTTTGGAATGTACCTTTCCAAGCACCTGCAGCAATTGGGGAGACCAGAAAGGTTCCTTACAAAGAAAATTCAGAATCTCCAGCATCTTTCATATGTGGACAGAATGAAATCCCTGTCACTTTACTCTGTCATACAGATTACTCCAAGGTGACTTGTGCCTTGCATATAATGCAATCTTTGACCCTGTTTTAATGGGAATGCTGCACATTCGCAAGTCAAATGGCACACAGGTCACTCAGTCTAAGGACCTTAATCTGGTATGCTACATCAACAGAACCTGCTGGAGGGATAGATTTGCCTCTCAGAGGTTGCCTCACCTTTGGAACAAGCTTCCAATTCATGTTAAACAGAGCCCTTCCTTGATCCTATTTAAGCACGCTTTGGATGACTGGATGGGAAATTGGAAATTCACCCCGAGCGATCCACCTTCATCCCTATTGGACAGGGGCAATAGATGCTGATTTTAGTGTCTGCTTTAAACAGACACTCTTGGAAACAAGGGTTGTACTTGGCTAGGCTTGTAAGGACCGTAGGGCCATTAGCCTAGCAACCTCCTATGATCCTAAGATCGTATATGCTCCATGACTAGCATATAAGGTTGATGAGGCTGATGGGTATATCATTACCAGGGTCTGTGGAGTGGCCGCTGTCGTGTAGGGAGTTACAGTTGCTGTTCTCCAATAATCAAGAACAAACTATGTACAGAGGCAGAGGTGGAAAGGTTCCAGCAGAGGCTCATATAGTGCATTCTTGGCTCTGATGAGAGTGCAGCCTGGTGTGTTGTTTGAGCCCATGGAATTATTACTTTTAGCCTCTGACAGGGAATTTAACACTTGTTCCAAGGTAATCATAGGGGGAAACTAAATTCCCAGGGATAGTGAGGGGAACAATGTGGGTAGGAGGGATAAAATTCAAAGTAAATCTGTCTGCCAATGTACTGTATTAGCTAAATCATTGGGGTCAGGCTTTGGACATTATCCCTTAATTGTCTGACACAGATGAAAGAGTTGCAGTTTTCTTTGGAATCTGTTACAAACTTAATCTCATTTACTGCTTTAAATTTTCAAATAATAGTATTTTTAAGTCCCTTGCTAGCAGATCAATAAAACTAGGTGAAGACACAAATATATTGCTCAGTGTTGTCTTACCTGTCAAATACTATTCCTGTAGATAAAGCAGTGTGACACTAACTTCCTTCAAATGAGACTAGGATAACTGGATGTGTATTCATGAATTCTCTTTGACCTTGACTGGCCTAGCCTTTCTTTAGAATGGAGGTGCAGTCTGAGGTGTATTGGTCACAAGACTCAGTAGGCTTGAACTGCCAGTGATTCTTAGGATTCCTATGATTATTAATCACTGAAATATCAGTATGAGGGGGTAATATATGTAGGTTCCCAGTACATATACAATATAAGGCTGCAAACTTTCATAGTCTTACTTTTCCCTGTTAAAGCTGAAAATAATAGGGAATTTTCTGTTTTGCCTTTCATAGGTTAAGCTGTGGCCTCTCTAAAATTCTAAATAGGTGGGAAATGCTTCCTCATTTTTAGGACCACATAGGTGCCTACTATTATCCTTACCAAGTCTGGTAATACATGTTTTTGACTCATTACATCTTAGTCCAAATAATTCCCCATAGTTCCACATGTTGTTTAAAATTTCTGGTTTCTAGATCTGCTATTTTCACAACTTTTTCACCTAAAAAATTGCAATCATCTGCAAACATGAAGGAAATTACCACACATTTGCTTTCATTCTCTGGTCTAACAAGGGTCTCACTAACCTTATAAATAAGCTCATCCTCCAATAAAATGAACAGATGTGGAATTAAAGGAGAACCTTTCTATTGCTTCTATAAATCAATACTTCCTTAGGAATCCCATTATTGGCTAATATCTTAAAAGCACAGTTATGATATATTCCCAAATCTACATCAAATGTTGTTTGTCTTTCGGCTTTTCCCGGTAAAGGTCACCACAGCGGAACTCCGGTCCGCTAATGATTGGCAGTAGATTTTTTACAAAATGCAGAGGTGCCAGCTCAATGCCCAACCTTCAGCGAAGGCACATCCATTTACGCACGCATGTCTTTCAAACACTACACAACTGCGAGGAGGATATGCAGACTCCACACAGAAGGCACTCCCAAGCCCAGCCAAGAATCGAATGGGAGAGCCTCTTGCTGTGAGGTAACAATGCTACTGCCGTACCACCACTGCATAAGTCCTCTTTGTTGCAGCTTATAGGCCATAAATGCCTATTCCAATGAATTAAATCCTGTTTTTGTCAAACATTTTGAATTTAGCTTCATTTTTCAGACCTTCAAGGAAGTCAGTCCCCTAGTTTTTCAACGTGTGTCTTGCTTCTACAAATACACCTAGCTGAGGTCAATCTACTTGGAAAGCACAGTATTTAGTAATTTTGCAAAAGATTTAGGCATGCGTTTTGCATCTGAATCTATCATTGAGGTACATGAAAATTTCCCCATGCCCAATGGATCACATTGGCTTTTTTCCACTACAGTTATTTTGACCTTGAGTATGGAAAGATAAATATAGGATGTTTCTTGCGGGTCTATATATGTCATTGAAGATGTACATTACTGAATGGCATTTAATCGGAAATGTAGTTCAAACCCCCCACACCACCCGCTAATTATATATATACCCACTTCAAGATCACACTACAGTGGAGAAGGGGCAAATTTCACGATCCCCACAGTAATGCAATCTCAGTCAGAACAGTTCGACGCACTGCATCTTCGATAAAGTAACTCTTCAATGAAATTATAGGTACCTGTTCCTTGTATATGACTAAACTAAGTAGCTCTCTTAACAAGTTGTCCCTGGATGGAACATAATCTGGCCCCAAATATTTATCAGGTCACAGTCTATTTGATGTCTTGAAGTTCTAAATCATTTTCTAGTTTTTGAAGGTATAGGGAGCCCCCACTAAAACAAGATCACCCTGTAAGCTATTCCAAGCCAGTGACTCTTTTGCATTCATGTTGATGTGCAGCTGGAAGAACATTTTCCTGAGTTATATAATTTGCGTATCTTGGTTATCATATTCCTGCCTATCCCTTTTATAGCTGGAATTGTATTTTTTTTCTTTCAGTCTACATGCTATAAATTTTTGTTTTTTTTTCCACAGGAAATTTCCAAGCTGATTAGTTCAGTCTCAGCTTATAAACTGAATAAGTACTCAGTTTCAGATTTCAACCTAATCTCTTCTAAGCGTATACTGATCCTTCTGTTCCCTGGTTCTCGCTCCCTCCTTTTGTAGTCTTGTTAGTTTGTTTGCCTTTTGAGTTAAAACATCTGTCTTGGTCTTCATTTCCTTCTTACTCAGCCATTAGCCATACGGTTATCCTAAGGCCAGGCTGTACAACATATGTTATATGAAATTATGCTTCTTTTCCTCTGACAGTGTTTATATATAGAATTGTATGTGTCTTTATATGTATTTGTAATCATTTTTCTCCTATTTTATATATTGTGGTTTGTACTGTTGGAGCTTCTCTTTCCAGGCCTCCTCTGAGAATGTGTTCTTCTGACCCAGCCAGACCATCCCAGTTAACAAATGTCAAATAAATAAATAAAAACAAATTTTACTGACATCACATAGTCTACAGAATTCCACCAGACCAGTCCATTTTCATTTGTCCATGTTGATGTTGGTCTCTCAGTTGCATTGGAGTTGCATTGTGTCTTTGTGGACTTAGAGAAAGCATATGACAGGGTGCCTAGAGAGGAGTTGTGGCATTGTATGAAGAAGTCGGGAGTGGCAGAGAAGTATGTAAGAGTGGTACAGGATATATATGAGAGTAGTGTGACACTGGTGAGGACTGCGGTGGGAGTGACAGATACGTTTAATGTGGAGGTGGGATTACATCAAGGATCAGCTCTGAGCCCTTTCTTATTTGCAGTGGTGATGGACAGGTTGACAAATGAGATCAGACAGGAAGCCCCGTGGACTATAATGTTTGCAGATGACATTGTGATATATAGTGAGAGTAGGGACCAGGTTGAGTAGACCCTGGAGAGGTGGGGATATGCTTTAGAAAGGAGAGGCATGAAGGTCAGCAGGGCTAAAACAGAATATATGTGTGTAAATGAGAAGGAGGGCAGAGGAATGGTGAGGATGCAGGGAGTAGAGTTGGTAAAGGTGGATGAGTTTAAGTACTTGGGATAAACGGTTCAGAGTAATGGTGAGTGTGGAGGAGAGGTGAAGAAGATAGTACAGGCAGGATGGAGTGGGTGGAGAAGAGTGTCAGCAGTGATTTGTGACAGACAAGTACCTGTAAGAGTAAAAGGGAAGGTCTACAAGAGGGTAGTGAGACCAGCTATGTTATATGGGTTGTTGACAGTGGCATTGACAAAAAGGCAGGAGTCAGAGCTGGATGTGGCAGAGTTAAAGATGTTAAGATTTGCACTGGGTGTGACTAGGATGGACAGGATTAGGAATCAGTATATTAGAGGGTCAGCTCAGGTTGGATAGTTTGGAGACAAAGCAAGAGAGGCGAGATTGCATTGGTTTGGACATGTGCTGAGGAGGGATGCTGGGTATATTGGGAAAAAGGATGCTAAGGATGGAGCTGCCAGGTAAGAGGAAAAGAGGAAGGCCTAAGATAAGGTTTATGGACGTGGTGAGAGAGGACATGCAGGTGGTTGGTGTGACAGAGCATGACATATAGGATAGGAAGAAATGGAAACAGATGATCTGCTGTGGTGACCCCTAACGGGAACAGCCGAAAGATGATGATGATGATGATGTTGATCTCTCACTTCATTCACAATGGATTTTAGTTTGACCTAATCTGCTACGTCTCTGCATGTCTTATTGTCTACATCCAAGAAGGTTGAGAGTTTTCTTGGTCTGATTTCTGTATTTCAACTACAGCAGGTGTGTAATCTGAAAAAAAAAAAAAAAACTTCTCTTCCTTACTGTCTGCATTCCAGTATGGATTTGCTCTAGTGGAGTCAACAGCAAATCAAACCTGATATTTCTTTTGGTATATTCCCAGAGATTTTAAAACAAATGAATGCTATTTATACTGCTGCAGGTCTCCCCATTCCTTATCAACCATCTCCATAAATTCAACTTCTTTTGTTTTACAGGTGTACTCCTTTCTTTTAAAAAGACTGTCTAACTCTGAGTAGAGTACACAATTAAATTCTCCTTTAAAAAGTTTTCTATTAACAGACTTATAATTTTATTCCCAATTAACTGAATTTGTTTAGAAGAAACATAGTGTATTCCTACTGAGACAATATATATTGCTTGTAATCTAGTATTCTGAGTTGTATTTACATACAAATATAATCCATCCTCCCTATCCTTTTTTTTCAAAACATTTTCAGTTTAGACTCAACCATAAACCCAAAGGTAAACTACAGTGCCACTTTAAACCTCCTCCTTGTGATCTGCGGGTCTCCTTTAGAATTTGTCCTACTGAGCTTCTGCTAACATTATATATCAAATGCTGTATGTCTAATCTTTAAATCTTTCAGCTTTTCCTGGTTAGGCATCGCCACAGCAGATCACCGGTCCGCTAATGATTGACAGTGGATTTTTACTGTGCCAAGTTACCAGCCCGGCGCCCAACCTTCAAGGAAGGAACATCCACACACGCACGCACCTACCTGAATATCTTTGCAGTTATAAATAACTCAAGCACCCCCTCTTGTAACTTCCCCCTTATGTCTTTGGCATTGATGACTTAGTTTATTGTAGTAATCATCAGGAACCTCCATACAAGTAAAAATGCAGAAGTTACTGTTAGAAGATATTTTAAGACTAGTAAATAAAAAGCTTTTCTATAAGTAATATGCTTTTAGATAGAACATAATATTTGACATGACGTTAGCAGATCACAGAAATCAAGCATTCTGTAACAGTTCATAGGTTCATAGGTTCATAGGATGATACTAGGCTATTGGCCCGAAGGCCCTTATAAGTCTCACCAAGAATTTTACCCATGTTCCCACAAAGTCAGCACCTGTTTTTCCTGTCCAGCAGGAACACAGGCGGGATCTCAGGGGTATATATTCTGTTTCCCATCCAGTCATCCAGGTTCCTCTTAAAGAGGGCTAGTGAGGTACTTTGCTTGACATGGAGAGGAAGTCTATTCCACAGACTGGGGAGTCGATCGGACACAAATCTATCCTGCCAACAAGTCCTATTAATGTCACAGACCAGGTTGAGACCATACGTCTGGGTTGCACTAGTGGAGTTTGACTTACGGATATGCAGCAACTCCATCAAGGCTGAATCTGAGACAGCCTTGCATGCTAGACACAGGTCACTTGTGAGCAGTCTGTATGAGATTGAGTAGAAGGGCAGGGCTATTAGCCTATCTGTATAGGACAGGTGTTTGAGACCCTGCATTTTCCTGGTCAGGATCTTCTGGGGTCTTTCCAACTGCTGCATGCGATTGGCAAGGTACATGCCGAAGGGGGCATTGTACTCAATAATGAGTCTAATAAAGGAGGAGTACAGGGATGTTAACACCTCCTTGTTCCTGGATGAAATACACTTATGTATGAGGTGGGCCATATTGAAAGCGTTCTGTACAATGGAGACAACGTGGTCATCAAAAGTCAGGTTGCTATCAACCTGGGTGCCCAAGTTCCTCATGACTGATTGTATGCTTATTATGTTGTTATTAATGTGATAATTAGTGGGGACACTATTTTTCCCAAAGGGGATAATGATCCATTTCTTGGCATTCAGTTTGAGGCAATGCTTCTGGCACCAGTCATTAGTTTAGTTAAGGCCCTCTTAGAGGATGTTCACATTACTAGGGGAATGAATGACAGTGCCCAGCTTGCAGTCATCTGCAAACTTGGTCAGCCACAGACCACTAGTTTTAGCTTGCACCTCAGAAAAGTATATCCCAAACAGTAAAGGCCCCAAGAACAATTCTAGGGGTATGGCACTTGTTATGGGTCTACTACTAGAGGTGCCTTCCCCTATTTTGACTGATTGGGTTCTAACAATGACCCAGTTAGCCACCCATCTGATAACATATGGATTTATGTCTAGCTGGGAGAGTTTATCTATTATGTCCGAGTGGGGAACAGTGTTGAAGGCTTTGGCGAGGTCACGGTAGACAGTATGCACTGTCTTGCCCTCATCCATGGCTTTGGTGACTGTTTCAAAGAAGGCAACCAAGTTTAACAGGCATGATCTCCCTTTGACAAAACCAAACTGTGTGGGATCAAGAGTTTGGCGGTTGCAAATGTCTTTGTTTATAAGGTCCATGCTAATACATTCCATGGCCTTGCAAATCAATCTAGTTAGGCTGATTGGCCTATAATTTCCTGGGTCAGTGGTTGCTCCACCTTTGTGCAGAGGGATGACAGTGGCTGTCCTCTATTCTGCTGGGACAAAGCCGGTGCAGAGGTTTTGGTTGAATAGGGTGCCTAGTAGTGTCAAGAGCTCTTGCCTGAGTTCATTCAGGACACAGCAAGGTATGTTGTTGGGTCTCATGGAGGCTGTATGTTTTGCCTTTGAGAAGGCATTACTAACCTGCTCCGTGGTGATGAGGGGAGGGGGGCAGATGCTAGGATGTCCTGGTTTACTGATGTGGGATGTGGAGGACAGGGGGATGAAGTTTTCACTGAATTTGTTTGCCAGAAGGTTGTCTACCATCAATATTGAGCAGATTTGGAAGGCCTTGTGATTATCCTTAGTGAATGTGGCCAATCTGGACTTGAAGGTAGCTTTAGAGGATTTCACCAATGACCTTATTTGCTTGTTCAGACAAAGGAGAAATTGCTTCCAACTTAGCACCTGCTCTTTCTTGGTCCAGGACAGCAATTTTTTTCCTTTTATTATGGAGTATGTTTATTGCTGCTGTCCACCAGACAGGTTTACTCTTCCTTGAGGAAGATGATTTGGTCCTGTCAGGTATTGCTGAATCCCTGCAGCTATATAAGTGCTCATATTTTTTTTGGTGTAGGCTTGGACATCAGTGCTTGATTCAGCTGAAGGGATGGCGGTTGTGAAGCTGCTTATACCTGCTCTCATGAGGTTGTAGTCAGCTTTGGAAAAGTTTTTTTTGTTTGACCCTGGCAATGGGGGGGGAGGGCTTGGGAGATGGTGACTTTGAAAGTGATTGCTTTATGATCAGATCTTACCAAGAAGTATGACACTGTAGGAGTGCTACAGTGGCTACTCATGTTGGTAAGTACCAGGTCCAGGATATATTCACCTCTTGTGGGGATGTCGACCAGCTGATCCAATGCATTGGCATTGACATTGACAAAGTCAAGGAATCTCTGGGCTTTCATGTTTGAGCTAGAATAGGTCTTCCACTTTATGGTTTGGTAGTTAAAGTCACCCAGAATCAAGGTAGATGGTTGAATCTTGATGGATTCAAGTAAGTCCAGATAGATGGAGTGGGCCTTCTGAGTCATGGTTGGGGGTCTGTAGCTAGCTATGATTGAAATTGTTTTGTCAGTAGTTAACTGCACCTGGAGCGTCTCCTGTGCTTTATACTGTTTGACCAGCCTGGGAGGTGTGTATGTCTTTGATAAATATTGAAACTACATCTCCTTTGGCTTTATAGCCCTCTGTTTGGGGTTTGAAAGTATGGTAGGATAAGTAACGTGCTAAGGCTGGGGTGCTCTCGGCAGCTTTGAACCAGTTTCAGTGACTGCACAAATGTTAGCATCTTCCAGGGTGAGGAATGCTTGCAATGAATGCAGTTTCATGTTAACACTCCTAGCATTTAGCAGCATGACATTTTTCACGTTGGTAATTTTGTCCTCATGACTTTGCCTAAAAAAGGCACTATGTGGGAGGCAAGAGCCTTTGCCAGAACCCTGAAGCCCAGGGGAGACAGATGAAGGCCATCTTTGACAAAGCATTGTGGTCTGTCAACCATGTCCTCTCAGGCTGTCAGGTACTGGATCTCCTTAGAATGACACCAGAAACTAAGCCAATTGTTAAAAAGTCAGTCATTTTCTGTTTGTACTGAGGCATCATTCTGGGTGACGGGAGGATGTTGCTTAAGGCTATGGGCGTACTTGTCTGGTACACACATTCAGCGAGCTCAGTCATGTCACTCTCCATATAGTAGAGGGAGGTACATCTCAAGTCATTCACACCAACATGGACTATGGCAGAGTCATAACAGTACCTTTTGTTGAGAGACTTGAGTGTGCAAGTGATATGGTGGATTCTAGCACCTGACAAGCAACTTACAGTGACTTGCCCCTTGTTTAGTCTGGTGAGGCCACATCTGTGTATCTCATGATAGAGTGTTCTGTGACTAGTATGTTGGGTTTGTGGCTGGGCCTTAGATGCTGTGAGACACAGGCATGTGTACTATGTGTGGTGCTTGGTGCAGTGGGTTGTGATGTGTGTGTGTGCTTTTCTCTCTGAGGTCTCTTTTGTTTAGGTATGTTTTTGCTGAGAACCTCCACATATGTAGGAATGTACTGTATAGGTGTGGGTGGTGTTTGAGTTGTGGTGCTTGTGGTGTTTGTGCAGACAACCTTGTCAGTGCCAGATGTACTGGCTTGCGATTGAGACAGCAAAGATTCTAGGTTCTTAATGTTACTGCATCTTTCACATATTGTGTTCCTAGGTGGTAGAAG
Source organism: Protopterus annectens (assembly GCF_019279795.1). Taxonomy (NCBI): domain Eukaryota; kingdom Metazoa; phylum Chordata; order Ceratodontiformes; family Protopteridae; genus Protopterus; species Protopterus annectens. Next base: position 166,090,127 of record NC_056728.1, on the reverse strand, counting down.
AAGAGGGTTGTCCGTGTACATGAGGCAGTTGCTACACTGTCTCAGGATGCCAATATCAACAAGACTAGCAGGAGAAACCACAGGAAATTGTCCGTCCATGGTTGTCAGAATCTGTGAAAGAGAGGTAATGGATGGTAGAATGGGTACTATCAGAATGGAGCACCTACAGGTGTGAATAGGGCTGAATAAAATTACAATAGTTGCAAGGGAGGGCATCAGTTACACATGAGTGCTGATAAAGGAAAAAATGCAACTGAGATACCCTGCAATGGGTTAAAATGGTGCAGAGGCAGTGCACAATGGGCAAAAAAATCCAACACCCTGCAAACACTGGGAATAAATACCAGAAAATGTGGAAGAATCTAGAAGCTCAAATTACTACCCAATCCTGCTAGCCCCTACTCTTTCAACCAATCACTCATGCTATAGAAGCTCAGGCAACCCTGTTAGTCTCACTAACAGTGAAGATAAGAGACTACCAGCAGAAGATGGCTGCCAGAAACACAGTAAACTCAACAAGCAAAACAACCAGGCCTGGATAGCATCAGGCCTCTGTTCAGACTATGCTACTGGAAACCTTACAATAAATGCACAGAAAAGCACAGATAGAGCACTCACAAACAGAAAATATAACTTTCAGCATGAAAAGGAAATTACAGTTAAGTAATTTAATAAAATTGCAATTACTTTAATGGAAGACTAACAATGAAAACAGTTAAAACAGTATAAAACAGTACAAAAATGCAGATGAATCACCACTCCTCAGCCTGGTAAAAAAGTTCATTTCTAGTCATGCCAACAATTATAATGCTGTACTGTATTCTATGTGTGTACGTATGCATGTGTAAGCATATTTTAGATGTATTAAAACTGTTTACTTTAGTGAAATAATAACTGTGGTGTGTACGGGGAGGCTGCATATTCAGCCTTTTCACAACTAAAATATTTAGCCGTTACTTGCACTTGAAATGCAAAATCATTTTTATTTCTAATTTCAATAGTGTTAAGAGTATATCAAACAGGCTATATCACATTTGTTTAGGCAATATTTTAATATGCAGGTGCATCTCTGCATGATAAAGATGACGGTTATCCCCAGGATTTAGTTTCTTAGAAATTACCTAAGTTTAAAACTTCACATTAAATAAATCTGTAGGTTAATTGCTATGTTCTTTTTAAGCTCCTTGCAGCTGACAATCAGTTGCTATCAGCTCCTGCCAAGGCCATGTAAGCCTGCATTGGGTACTATCTGACCAATGTCTGGGACAGGTGAGGAGACTGAGGATGCAGGTGCTGCATCATACTTCTGTCAGGAAGCATACCCTAAACCAGCACCCGACACCAGCCTTTGTAACTTCTACTATAGCTCCATTGGGAGATCCACAACCTCTCAGCCAAGTGGCAAACCATTTGCAGCATGAAGCTCAACAGTCTTTTCATGCTGCTGTTGTAAAGATACAGGCCATTTCCATCCCCACATGATGAGTGAGCCAGCATCAGCCATTCACTCCCATGTACCCACACCCAGTCCTTCCAACATGGGTAACCTGGAGTGCAGTTAAGGCTTTTGTCCCTCTGCGCCATGGGATTAGTTGATGATCCCATGTATAAGTAAGGAAACAGAGATTAAGCCACCAGAAGAACTCTTGTCCTAAGGAATAAGAAGAGCTACAACTCCAAGACTTTAACCTTTATTATGTTATCATGAGGTTTGCATAGCAACACCAAGGTTTCATTGTCAAGTTTCCATATAGTCAAAGATACAATACTAGCTGACTTCCTAGACGATGGCTGCTTGAGGTGATTGAAAGGTCTTAAGTTGCTATGGTGGTTAAAGTCAGAAAAACTAATGACCTTACACCTTGAAGAGTTGCTATGACCAAATTATCTGCAGAATCTCTTCTTTACATACTTGGATTTATTATTTCTCATAGATCATCACCTAGTCTCCAGTCACAAGAATTTTTTAATGATATCATAAGCAAATGCAATAAATGCTCAGTATTACTCATGAAATTATGGTAAGAATCAAATGAGAAGGTGTATGTAGATTGGAATGGAATCATTTCTGTGGAACCACAAAAATATATATGTATTACTTTTGCAAAAACTGTGTGCACACAATTTATAATTAATTGAAAATGAAACTCTACTCCATCAATTCTTTTTAAAATTGGTATCCTTTCCATTGTATAATATTTGTAATTGATATCAAGCTTCTCATATCTCTTAGACAGCAATAACATAAAATTTGACATTCACGTATCCATGACCATAAAAAATGTCCACAAAAAACTAGGAGCATTATACAGAAATAAGCAACTTCTCACCAAAGCAGCACTGATGTCAGTAGCAAATTCCCACCTTATCTCCACCCTACTTTATGCCTCTCCAATATATACCAACCTAAGGCAATGCGATCTAAACAAGCTAGAGACCTGCTACAACAAAATCACCAAATTCGCCACAGGGGCATCCTACCGTAGTCACCACTGTCTCTCACTTGCTGAACTGGGCTGGCTTGAACTCCCTCATCTCTTTCAATGGTATCAACTCACACTCGCCCACAAACTAGTAAACCATCCACTAAATGTCCCATCCCTCCAGAATCTACTCCAACCCTATCGCACCACCAGACCACTAAGATCCAGCAACAAAAATCACTTACAGGTCACTAAAGCCAATAAGTCTGCTGGTGAAGCACTATTCTCTTGCGCCATAGCCAAATTATGGAACTCCCTCCCACCCACAATTACCTCTGTACCATCATGCACCCACTTCAAAACTTTACTAAAAGTGCACCTAAAAACCTGCTGGCTATGCCCTTTCAATTCCCACTCTAATATCACCCACCCCATCCAACCACTATCTTTCTTTCCACCCCACTAACTACCTTGATTATAGCAAGCTCGGATGCTCATAAGCCTAGTACTTATTATACAGCAGGAACTTCTTATTGTAACATTTGTTAATGTCTGTTATGTACTTCGCAGATAAAGATTCTAGTTGTCTACTGATGTACTATGTTCTTCATCTGTAACTATGTTTGTAATTAATTGCTATATTAATCAAATTGTTAATTGCTATGTAAATCCAATATAACTACTGTCTGTATATTTCAACTGTGGAGTTTTTCTCCATGGGCCTCCGCTGAAAATGGACCTAAGTCCAGTCGGACACTCCCGGTCAACAAATGTAAATAAATAAATAAATAAATATAACTTGGAAGAAATTCAAATCAAGTCACAGTGGAGCTCATGTTTCTTAATATAAAGACTTTCTATCTCCACAGCATTATTTTTGCTGTGTTAATTGCCATGTTCTCAATGGTGTCATATTTCAATATTAAAATACATGACAAAAAGAAATGCTGTGTCCTTTAAAAATGGAAATATATTCTACACTTGTTCCTCGCATCAATGAAGTTATCATACAGCTTTCAATAAAATTATTGAAGAGATGCAATGAAATTGACGTTCTATGAATTTATTGCAAGTCTTGGCCAATTGTAATCATAGTTCTAGATGTTTTTTTTGTTTATTTCATGTAGTCATTCTTAACAGGCTATTGAATGATGTTTACTGGAACACTTCAGTTTTTCCTAACATATGATACACACCATTCTACATTAAACTGTAGCACTTGATTTTTTTTCTAGGATTTTTGGCATTCTTATTTTATTTTTTATACTGACTAAATTAATAAAATGCATTTGTTTTAAAAATGTCCTGTTTAGAGCAAGTTCAAATTCTGCCAGAGAGAATACTCCCACCCTTAAAGAAATTGCTACTTGAGCTATTAACATCCTAATATTACTACTACTGTACAGAATCAGTGTCTCTATAGTTTTTATGATTCTCAAATTCTTCAGCTTATTATTATCTCAGTTAAACAAACCAGAAGTTTTCTGACTGGATGAAGGTTAGTGATGACTACCGAAGAACTCCTGTAATCACAAAACTGTAATGTGATATCTTACTTAGTGCAATACTTTTACACACTGAGCAAACCAGGCAGTTCTACATCCAAGCAGCAGCAGTTCTGCGTTTCTCTTAAGAAGCATGTGTACATTTATATATATATATATATATATATATATATATATATATATATATATATATAGAACACCACCACCAAAACGTACTTTCAAGTTAACCAATGACTTGAATAGAATCAAATCACATCTCTACTATATCCAGTGCTAAAAAACTTCAGCGCCAAAACTTACTTTCAAATTGAACAATGAGCAAAACAAACTCAAATCACGTGTCTTTAAGAAATATTTCTGTTACAAAATACCTATTTCCGTATGTCTAATTAAAAATAACATAAAATAACCATGATTATCTTACAATAATTTTAAGTTTTTAATAAACATTTAATGTTAATACTTGCATTTAAGCCAGAGTATATGCAGCGGTGGTACAGCGGTTGCGTTGTTGCCTCACAGCAAGAGGTTCTCCCATTCGATTCTCAGCTAGTGTGCGGGGAGTGCCGTCTGTGTGGAGTCTGCATGTCCTCCCCGCGGTCAAGTGGCCTCCAAAAGACATGCGTGAATGGGGGTGCCTTCGCTGAAGGTTGGGCGTCAGGCTGACAACTCAGCACCATAAAAATCTACTGCCAGTCATTAGCGGACCGGAGTTCCGCTGTGGCGACCCCTTACCGGGAAAAGCCGAAAAGATAAACAACAACTTGCATTTAAGCCAGGGAGCTTATCGGACCTTAAAAGAATTTGCCATTTAAGCTCTCTAGCTTCTAAAACATTGTTGCATCCACATATTAACCCCCATGTGTGTAACTACTCCAAAACACTAAAATGAAATTTCCTAAAGTTCCTACATTTTAAATTATGCTTTGTTAAAGCATTAGTTAAATCTTTTTGTTTTATTGATGTCATATGTTCCCTAATCCACAATCTCAGCTGTCTTACACTCTTCCCTACATAATAATGTCTGCAAGAATTGCATAACGTTAAGTACACTGTGTTCATACTACAACAGTTATATCTACCAATAGCTTCAACAGTAATACCAAAATGCAGAAAATGTAAGGTACTTGAACTAGTAAAAAACCTGTACAGGTTTTAGTGTTCAAAGAGTGTTTCAACACTGGCCCACCCTACATAAAGCCCCCCCCCCCCTTCTCCACACACCTTCATTCTACAGCTCAAATATTTCAGGATTTCTGAATGTTTCAATTCATGAAGGTAGAAGAGAGACTATCAGCTCTTCTCTTGTAACTATATTTAATATATATAATATATAGAATACAAGTAATAGAATAGAATAAAGTAATACAAGTAAGTAATATGTCATATGCAGACTGCCTCAAGTCCCTATCCTTGTATTTTGTCTCCTACAGGCTTTTGAGGGGAGATGTATGCCTGGCATACAGGGCATTGTCAGACTCCACTCTGATGGACTTCCTGCATATCCACAAAACAAGCAGTACCAGAATTACCCTTTCTAAAGACTTAAACCTTGCCTGTTATATAAATAGGACCTGCTAGAGAGTTAGGTATATATCCCAGAGAAGACCCCGTCTATGGAACAGGCTCCCTATCCATGTGAAGCAGAGTTCCTCCCTAATCCAATTCAAGTGCAATTTGGACAACTTGATGGGAAACCAGAAAATCATCCCTGGTTTGGCACCTATGTCTCTGATGCAAACAGATAACCTGTAAATGGTTCATCTCCCAGGCCAATGCTTATACTTATCAAGGGTATCAGAACTTGTCAGAGATTTGGGATGCATGGCTAGGCTTAAAAAGACCCTTGTGGTTGTTGGCCTAGTAAACACCTATGAACCTATAATGTAAATATCTACACTTTTATGCCACATAACATGTACCTATGTTGTCTTATAAAGCTTGAATCTGTAATGCAATATAATGCTCACTTGTATATAACTTGTTTCCTCTAAACTATCATTTGTCTTCATCTTCTGTTTGTTAATTAATCCTGCCTCTGCTCTGTATGACCAGCCATTTTATCTTGTTTTGAATTTCAAATGTAATTGTTAATTTCAAATGTACATTTTAGAATCTATGTTATTATTGTATTACTGAAGCTTTTCTCCTCAGCTCTCCACTGAAAATGGGCTTCCGGCTCAGTTGGACTAACCCGGGTAACAAATGTAATAACTTTTATACATTTTTATATTTCTGAAGAATTTCCACGTGACTTGCCTTGTTCGTTTTGAATCCTGTAGCTGCAGTTTGCTGTGCCTGCCAGCTGTTTGGAAGAATATATATACATATATATATATATATATATATATATATATATATATATATATATATATATATATATATATATATATATATATATATATATATATATATATATGTGTGTGTGTGTGTGTGTGTGTAAAGAGAGAGAGAGAGAGAGAGAGAGAGAGAGAGAGACAGAGAGAAATTTTAATGTCAGTCAGTTTTACTTAAGTTTATCATAGTATGTGCAGTTCCATGATTTTGTTGTGAAATCCGAGAAAAGACAGGCTTGTCACACAGCCCTGACACTATTAAGCCCTAGTCCCATGCCAGAGCATTGGCAGTAGTGACTGACCACTACAGAGCAATGCCAAGAAAATAACTTTAAAACATTAAACACTTCATTCTACTTTCCATTTTTGGCCAAATTAATATTTAACGTTTTTGTCCTTTCTGCCCGTGTTCTATAGTAGTCATTAACTGTGTGATAATGATAACTATGCATGCTGTAAAGCACTTAGTGAGCCTGCATTTTGACTCTAAGTTGCATTACATGGAAGAAAAGCACACTCCTTGAACTACAAAGAGTTATGATCAGGTCTTTGCAATTATAACCTCCTTTCTTATGTGTTTAGTATAGATGTTAGTAAATTCACCTCTCAAGCTTCATTATTCAGGTGAATTTCTTGACATCCGTGTCTTGAGCAGGTAAGTTTGTTACATTCAGAGAGCCAATCATAACTCTCCATATGTGGCACAGCAGGAAGATACTATCTGCATTTCCTCACACACAACATTGTACAGCAAGTTGCATCCAGTATATATATATATATATATATATATATATATATATATATATATATATATATATGGGTCCACCTTGTAATTTCGAAATACTGAAATCTCAAAATTCAGTATTTCAAAACCACAAAGCCAAAAACCCAAACACAACTCACAACTTCGAAAACACACAACTGCGAAATTCAAAATCCCGTAATTACACTACACATACAGTACACACATAAACATACACACAACCCCCCACAAGCAAAAAAACTCATCTAAACTATGTATAACCAGGAGGGCAAGCCCCCATACACTCCCCATGTGGGGGGCTGCACCCCCACACACCCCCTACTTATATATTCTGAAATCACACAAACAGAAACACAAACGAAACTGACACACACACACACACACACACATCTTACAGTCCCTCAAACACACACATAACAGTCACAACACACACTTACACACACTAAACTCCTAACTAACATACTTGCACACACAAACTTACCAAAATTAAACCCAAGCATCCACACACTGTACCAACGGAAGCAGAAATTCAAAATATCCATGCTTCAGTATTTTGAATTTCACGCTTCTGCTGGTTTCGGAAATGTGAGTCTGTGGCTTTGTAAGTTCGAAATACTGCAATTCAAGATTTCAGTATTTTGAATTTATAAAGTGGACCCATATATATATATATATATATATATATATATATATATATATATGTGTGTGTGTGTGTGTGTGTGTTTGTATGTCATGCATGTGTTCAAATGTTCGCATGTTCAAATTAAGACCAATAAAATTGATCGAATATGAAGAGATTGCACACTGCTGGATTCAATCAGAAGTTTGAAATAATCAATGGGGTAACTTTTGCTAAAACTTATAGAAAATGTCAATTTTGGCCTTGTCTGCAATTTCCCTCACAGTAGCTAAATTGTGAGGGCTCCATAGCAAGCTCTCACTGAGCTGTAAGCTACAATCAGTCCAAGAAGGTCTCTGACAGTTATATTGAAAGAGGAAATTTGACCAAAAAATATATTAAGAAAGAATCTCAGCAAAAGTAAAATGGAAAAAAAAAATTAAAAAAGTACTACTCTTAAAAATCAAAAGAGAAAAAGGAAAAATATCTAACCCGGTGTTGCCTGTCTTTGATATTCTTTGATATTCCAAGAGCCACAGATGAGCACTTTGGTTTATATAAGACTTAATCAAAACTGTGGTTCTAATAAATAAACATTTAAATGCAAAGCAAAATGTACATGTGATCATAACAGCCAAACAAAAAAAACAAAACAAAACAGTAATAATGCAATTAAATATAAGTATACAGATGGTAACCATTTAAAATCATAGGATTATCTTAGGATCATAGTGATACTAGGCTAATGACCCTAAAGGGCAGTTTTTAAGCATAGTCATACTACCCAAATTTAATGGATTAGTTTGAATCCTATCGGTTTGCTGTAGGGTGTATGTAACTCATGCATGGGTGGTAAGCATTTACAAGATTTATCTTTCTAACAGGAACATATGTGCCAGACCAGGCCAGGGGTAAATTTATGAATCACCTTCCACAGATTCAGGCTGCACTTGATTAATTGTTGGAAAGAATTTTGCTTCATATGAATGGGAAGCTTATTCCAGAGAAGGAGCAGTCTCTGAGTCAAAGGCCTGTCTCTTTCCAACATGTCTTATTTATGTTACAGTTGAGGTTGAGGTTGCTAGATCAAATGGTTCTGATGCTATCTGTTTTGTGAATGTTCAACGAGTCTGTTAAGGCAAGATCAAAGCTGCTTTGTGGTCCAAGCATAGATCACCTCTTAGCCGTCTGTAGGAGACTGAATAAAAGGAAAAGGCTTTGAGGCAGTCTGCATATGACATATTGACTATAGCATGCACTCTTTTTATGAGGAATTTATGCATATGTCTGGTCAGGTACATACCAAAGGGCCATTGTACTCAATGACTGGTCTCATAAGGGCTGAGCACAGCGGAACAATGACACCTTTAGACTTGAATGCCATACCTTTACTTATAAGGTGCGCAACACAAAATCATTTCCTTACTACATTAGACACAAAGTGGTCAAAGGTCAAGTCACTGTCTGCATGTGTTCCCAAATCTCTGACCACTGGATCTGTCCTTAAGGGTGTTTTATCAACGTAGTCATTTGCATATGTGTGTGTGTGTGTGTGTGTGTGTGTGTGTGTGTGTGTGTGTGTGTGTGTGTGTGTGTGTGTGTGTGTGTGTCTTTCAGAAAGAGGTGGATATTCACTTCTTGGCATTGAGTTTTAAACCATGATTCTGGCACCAGCTATTAGTCTGAGTCAGCTGTTTTTGGAGGGAACTCATATCACTGGGGGATTCAGTAACTGAACCTAGTGTACAATCATCTGTGAACTTAGCCAGAGGCCTTTTTCATTAGCGTTGACTTCTTAAAAGTAGATGTCAAAAAATGAGTGGCCCCAGCACTGAGCCCTGAGGGGCCCCACTAGTGATATGCCATTTAGTGGAGGTAGACTGTCCTGTCATTATTTCTTGGTTCCTATCTGTGAGTCAGCTGGCTATCCAGTAAGTTGCATGGGGTTGATACCTAATTTTGTGAGCTTATCTATCGTTTCAAATGTTTTGGCCAGGTAGGTAGTATGCACCATTTTGCCATCATTTGTTGCTTTGGTGACTTTCTTAAAGAACTACAGCAGGTAGAATAGGCATGGTATACCCTTAAAGAATCCAATCAAAGTTGGATGTAATATCTATTGATTATCCATGTCATCATGTATCACTGCCATGCTGATCATTCCTTACATGCTTTTACATATTGGACTAGTCAGGCTTGTGGGTGTATAGTTTCCCAGCTCAGTGGATGGCCACCTTTGTGCAGAGGGATAACAATTACAGTCTTCCACTTTTAGAGATTCCAGTTTAATAATGATACTAGTGGGCATGTTAGGTTGTTTCATTTTATAAAGTAGGTAACCTGGGATTTATCAGGTCCCTGGAGATCATTTTCAGGACCTGTTCCCTAGTGATAGTTGGGGAACTTAATGTCGGGGTACTTCTTTGTAAATGCCTGGTGGTTGAAGCAGGGTAAGGTTGGAGCTGAAATTATCAGACAGTAGAACAACTGTATTCTCCAACTCAGTATAGGTCAGTCCATTAATAATTGGTTCATCATGTTGTGTATTGCCTTTGAGGTTGCTGATATAGCTGAAGAAAGCCTTATAACTGCCCTTAGCCTGGGAGGCTGCTTTCCCCTCATATTTGCATGGGCAAATTGAATTAGTCTACCAAGATGCTTTTTAAGTTTGATGGGGGAGTTCTTGCCTTACTGGCAATTGTGCTTTCTATTTCTGGACAGGACATTTTTTTATACAATCTACTTGTGCTGAGATCCCACCAGGGTTACTGTTTTTTTAGCTTGTCCTTTGCTTGCCTTGGGAAGGTACCGCTGCCTGCATGCAGCTGTGAATGACTTTGCATAGGCAGGGGTGTTGCCTGAGTTTGGGAGGCTTGAAAATTTCCATGTGTGTCATTTAAAAGCTAGAAGTGTGCCTTGGAAAAATTCTTAAAGGTTCATGTGTTAGTTGATGTCCTAAGCTTTACTTTTAGTTCAACAAAGACATCTTTAAGGCCTGACCTGACCAGTGAGGATGTTACAGTTGGGGGTGCAACATTCCCCCATGTTTGTGAGGACCAGGTCTAGGATACTGGTGGGTGTATTGACTGGCTGGTCCAGTGCATTCATATTGCCCAAGTCCATGAATCTTTGTGCCTGCATGTTTGAGGAGAATATGTTTCCCAGTTTATAGAAGGGTAATTGAAGTTACCCATGAGTTGAATGGCTAATGACTGCAGTTCATTTAAATAAGTGTTGTGTGTTTCTTGGGTCATAGTGAGAGTCCTGTAGCTCACAAGGTTTTCATATGGGACCATGTTTATGATGAGCTGTACATGGGAAAGCTCAAAGACATCCTAGTGCTTGGCTAAGTCAGGTCTGATTGCTTTTGATGTAAATTGAAATATCTCCTCCTTTTGTCCCTTTTTGTACATCAGCAAATCTACATAAGTGGAAGGCATTATGATCTTGCATTGCTAGGCTGCTCACTGCTACTTTATACCATGTCTCAGGAACTACATATACATCTATATTTTCCAGGGTGAAAAGAGCTTGCAGAGAGTGGATTTTTTTCTTTTTTTATTCTCCTGACATTGACCAGTATAAGCTGTAGATTATCAAGAGTTGATTTAGCTATGCTGAATGGTCTATCCGCTTGGCAGTTCCTAAAAAAGGCTCTACAGGGATGAACAAAGTCAATATTCAGAAACCTAGTGTGGATAGGAGCAGAACATCCCTTGCGAAACACCGTGGTCTGTCAACCATATCCTTCCAGACAGAAATATCCAGCACCCACTTCAAAAACTAAACCAACTATTATAGTTAATTATCTTCATTTAATACTGTTGCATCTTCCTTGGAGAATGCAGACTGTGTTTAAATCCTAGGTTTATACCAGCCTGGGACACACAGTCCAAAAGCTCAGTTATGTCTCTCTTCATGCAGTCCATTGAGGTTCATCCCTGGCTGACAAAGTGCGCTGATGACTGCAAACTGGGAGCAGTCATAGCATTGCCAAATGATGTCAACATCATACAAGAGGGTCATACACAAATTAATGATTGGTGCCAAAGTCATGGCCTTAAACTCAATGCAAAAAATATATTATCAGACCTTTCAGTAAGAGCAATTTTCCTGCTAACTACCACATAAACAGCAACACCTTAAGTATGCACTCAGTGGTGAGAAACCTGGGCACACAGGTTGACAGCAACCTTACCTTTGACCACCATGTCTCCACAGTGGTACGAAGGACATTCTATATTACTAATCTCATAAATAAGGGCATTCCCTCCAGAAAAAAAGAAGTTATTAAAAAAATAAGTTATTACTTCCCTGTACTCTTCCCTCATCAGGCCAATAAATAAGTACAATGGCCCTTTTGGTATGTACCTTTCCAAGCACCTGCAGCAATTGGAGAGACTACAAAGGTTCCTCACAAGGAAAATTCAAGGTCTTCAGCATCTGCCCTATATGGATAGTCTGGAATCACTGTCACTTTATTCGGTTTCATACAGACTACTCAGAGGTAATGTCTATTCAGAGATGACTATGCAAAGCCTTGGAAAGAATTATCATGGAAATGATCAATAATGATATAGTAAACCTCCAGACACTGGACCCAACTCACTTTGGTTTCCTCAAGGGCAGGTCATGCCTACTCAGCTTGGTGGACTTCTTTGCGAAGTTCACCAAAGCAATGGATGAGGGCAAAATGGTTCACACTGCCTACCTTGACCTGGCCAAGGCATTTAACACAATGCCTCATTCAGGCATTTCTGACAAACTCAGGAGGTTAGATACAAACCTGTATGTCACCCGCTGGATAGCAAACTGGCTCACAGACAGGAAATGGAAGTTAGAGCTGGGGAGTCCACCTCTAGAAAGAGGCTAGTCACAAGTCGAGTCCCTCAGGGATCAGTTCTTGGACTCCTCCTTTTTGGCATTTACTTTTCTGAAGTCTAGGTCAACATCAGTGGTCTCTGGCTGACTAATTTTGCAGATGATTGCAAATTAGGAGCTTTGAATCTCACACTGACACAAATGCTCTCCAGGAGGGCAGACACAGACAAACAACTGGTGTCAGAGCCATGGACTAAAACTAAATGCCAATAAATGCATAACAGCATCCTTCAGGAAATCATCCACCTCTGGTAACTATCATATTGACAAAACACCCCTTAAAGATGACTCAGTAGTCAGGGACTTAGGGACACACATAGACAGCAATCTATCCTTTGACCATCATGTGTTTACAGTAGTAAGGAAATCATTATATGTTGCGCAACTTATAAATATAGGGTATGGCATCTAGGTTCAAGGAAGTCATTGTTCCACTATATTTGGTATTCATCAGACATATCATTGAGTACAGTGGCCCCTTTGGTATGTACCTAATCTGGCATAACCACAAATGTAATTTCCACAGAGGTTCCTCACTGAAGGAATACAGGGCATAAGTAACATGTCCTATGCAGTTCACCTAAAGGCCCTATCCCTGTATTCTGTCTCCTACAGGCTGTTGAGGGGAGATCTATGCTTGGCATACAGGGCATTGTTAGACCCCACTCTGATGGATCTCTTGCATATCTGCAAGACAAACAGCACCAGAATGACCTGTTCAAAAGACTTACACCTTGCTTGTGATATAAATAAGACTTGCTGGAGAGACAGGTATATATCCCAGAGAACCGTCTCTGGAACAGGCTCCCCATCCATTTGAAGCACAGTTCCTCCCTAACCCAATTCAAGTGTAAATTGGATGGGGAACAGGAATAGCATCCCTGTCTTGTCACCAGTGTCTCTAATGGACACAGGGAACCTGTAAATGATTCATTTCCCAGGCCTGTGCTTGTAAATGTTTAATCTCCCGAGCCTCTGCTTACAATTATTAAGGGTACAAGAAGCTGTCAGAGATTTGGGATGCATGGCTAGGCTTAAAAAGGCCCTTGTGGTTACTAGCCTATGAACCTATGTATCTGTGCTAGGATGGCATTGGATAGAAATCTTTGGTCCCTCTTTGCCGAGTCTCAAGATATGAAGGCCATATAGCCAGAAGTACCGACTTACTTATACCAAATCCAAGATCAAGACTGCCATGTATACAAATGCACAAAGACACACACACACACACACACATATATATATATATATATATATATATATATATATATATATATATATATATATATATATATGTGTGTGTGTGTATATGGGTCTACTGTTTTTGGTCGCAGTTTCAGTACTTCGAACTTCACTTGTACGAACCCACTTGTTCGAAGTACTGAAACTTCGAAAACTGACTACGGAGAATACAATATAGAGTGGAATGGGAATATTCCCTTTTCCTCGCTGTAGTGTGATCTTGGAGTTGGTATATTTAAGTAGGGGGGTGTCAGGGGCACAGCCCCAAACATGGGGGGGTGCAGGGGGGCTTGCCTCCCTGCAAAAGCATGTTTTTTTATATTTTTTTTATTTGTGAGGCAATCGGGCACCTAGACTTCAGCGAAAGTTGACTTTTGTTGAAGTGCACTTTCGCTGAAGTGGGATTCTACTTTTACTTTTCGCTTTCGGTTAAGTGACAATCCATTGTAAAGTAGTAGACCCATATATATATATATATATATATATATATATATATATATATATATATATATATATGGGTTCCCTTCAGAATATCAAAGGTTTAAAACTTTGAATGTCATATGGTCGAGACAATACAATCGAAATTTTAAAACTTCGAACATTCTGAATGGAGATCTCCATACAGTGCAGAACGGGACATTTTCACTTTTCTTGCAGTAGTGCAATCTTGGAGTTGGTATATTTAAATAGCAGGGGGTGTGGGGGTGTGGGGATGCAGTGGGGGCTTCCCCCCTCTAAAAATGCTGAGGAACATGGTTTTGTTTTGTTCTTGTGTTTATTTCGAAATTTAGAAGTTTTGAAACTTCGATCATATGGTCTCGACCATATTAAATTCAAAGTTTTAAACCTTCGATATTCTGAAGTGAATCTATATATATATATATATATATATATATATATATATATATATCTTTTTTTGTCAGATGATCAGGTTTTTGGAAACTCATACTTCATATGGTCAAGGCAATATGTTTGAATTTCTGAAAACTCAAAACAAAACAAGAATCTACATTTTTGCAGGGGGAGCAATCCCACTGCCCCTACACCCCTAACAAGTTATACATACCAACTCTGATATTGCACTACAGTGGGAAAATGGATAACTTTCCCATTTCTCACTGTAATGTAAGTTTAGAGTATGGGGCTTCTCCCTCTCAAAAACAAGCTTTAACTTAAGAAATTAGAAAGGCTGTGGTGCCAACTTATCTTGGAAGCAACATAGAACTCAGACAAAAGGATGAAGTTAATATTTTCATGAAGAAAATAGCCCCCTATTGTTCGGCATCTACTTCTCAGAAGTACAGGCCAACATGGGAGGACTTTGGCTGACAAAGTTTGCAGACGACTGCAAACTGGGTGCCATAGTGGAAAGTGCATCGGACACGGATATCCTTCAGAAGGGACTCACAGAAACAGATAGCTGGTGCCAGAGCCATAGCCTGAAGTTAAACGCCAAAAAATGTATAGTCATACCCTTCGGGAAAAACAAGGTAACCCCAAGCTACCATATAGGTGGCAATCCACTAAGCACAGAAGAGGTTATCAGGGACCTGGGGACCCAAGTTGACAGTGGCCTTTCTTTTGACACTCACGTTGCTAAACTGGTTAGAAAGACCTTCTACATTGCCCACCTGATCATGAAGGGATTCACATCCAGATCTAGTGAGGTCATTGTTCCCCTGTACTCTTCACTTATCAGACCAATGATAGAGTACAATGCCCCATTCGGGATGTATCTCACCCGACATCTGCAGCAATTGGAGAAACCCCAAAAGTTCCTCACCAAAAGGATAAAGGGACTCCAAAATCTGTCATATGCTGCCAGATTGAAGAAACTACAGCTCTATTTAGTCGCATACCGTCTGCTCAGAGGTGACATGTGCCTGACATACAAGGCCATGTCCAACCCGGAATTAATGGACATGCTCCACCTCAAAAAATCCAAATCCACCAAAACCACTAGAGCAAGCGACTTAAACCTTAGCACGGATATAAATAGGACGTGCTGGAGGGATAGATTTATCACTCAGAGACTCCCTATGCTGTGGAATAAAATCCCGGTCCATGTGAGGCAGAGCACCTCGCTGGCTCTGTTCAAGAGAAATCTTGACCTGTGGATGGGAGATCGTAGGTTTACCCCGGGAATCATCTCTGTGTCACTGATGGACAGAGGCACAACAAACTAATGGGCACAGTATTTTTTCATATAAGGGGTGGCGTAAGCCACAAAAATTTGGGCTAGGCTTATAAATGCCTTAGGGCAGATAGACTAGTATAAACCTATGAACCTATGAACCTATAAGAAATTCTCCATAATCCCTTTTTCAAAATTACCCGTCAAGGACATAGTCAGCTTTGAAAACAAGGCTTCTCATCCAAGATCTAATATTCCCCAACCCAGAAGACCATCCTGATGAAGTAATTATAATGGTCAGACCCTGCTTCAAAACCAGCAGAGGTGAAAGAGCATTTGTCCAAATAGGTTCTGTTATATTACAAAGATAAGGATTCAAAATAATTTGCTCTCTTTTAAAAAGAACATCTCTTTAAAGAAACTTCCAGTTTTTGCTTCTTTGGTAATGGATATTCAGTCCCTATGCCATTTTTACAACCTTCAGTACCTTTACAGATTTTGAAATGGACTTTTTAAGGTAAGTGGCATGCTAGGGTTAGGGTTAGCATGATTTATTATGCTTTTGCATTAGGGTTGGGGAGGTTTAGGGTTAGCATACTTTACTATAATTTTGCATACACACCCTTGCACTATGTAGTCTTGATTGTGTTTATATGCCTATTTTCTTCCTCATCTCTGTCTGTTTCATTCCTACTTATTGCATCCCACTTCTGAATTGTTTATATTGTAAGTCAATTCCTACACAAGTCAATTCAATGTATGTTTAAATGTTGCATTATTTAAATAATAGCCAGTGTTCACTGTACTATTTTTGTTGTATTATAATATTCATTGTATTATATTTGTTGCCCTGTGGGCCCAGGTTGTGGTTGAAAAGGGTCTGGCAACCAGTTCACTTACCTGGCTACCAAACTGAAATAAATTATGGAGCATGTGAAATGTTTGCACCATAGTCAACATTTATTTCCATCCAGGTTTAAGAATTAAACAGTCAAGATTATTTAACAATCTGACGACGAGAAAGGATTAAATGAGCATATACCTTTAAAACTCTTGCTGAGGTCACATGACCAGGTGATTTTGAACTTTCCTGACTGTATTTAAGCACTTTTTATTAGTTTTCCTGGGATTCATGAAGCTTGTGCCAGGCACAGGTGTAGCGTAGGCAGAATAACGGCAAATATGGCCGTCGAGCGATTCAGGTACGATCCAATACCACGTGCACTACCAGCGTACGCCAGAACTGCGCAACCCTTGGCATAGGTATGATAATCACCCCATGCGCAGTGTCGCACCATGCAAATGAAGGCAGATAGTGATTCATGAAGTGGTGCAGGTGTAGCGTAAGCCCACGGAAATGTAAACCAAAAAATACGGTTTACATTTTCCCAAACAGAACATCGGAGCTATGGAAGCGGACCAGACTCATGTATTACAAAGTTAACATATGCCAATGGCTAAATACACAGCCAATGGCATAAGAAAAGATGCACAACACCTAAAATACAACATTTAATGTCATGTCCACAGTAACGCACAGTACAACTGCAAGGCATGTGTGCGCAAACTGGAACATAAAGAAAATATATAAAAATGTCATAAAATCGCAATGTAATACAAATCAGGTTTACACCATAATACACAATGGTAGGCATGGAACACCACAACCAAGGTGCAAGGGTTGCTAAGGGCCTGCGACATTGTTCGGTGCGGTAACTATGAATTAGTAGTCAGTGCCATGCAAATGAGGCAGATAATACTGAATCGCAAATGTCCCGCCGGATGAAGGTTGAACCATATGGCGCAGCACTATAACACCGAGGAGTGGCTCAGAGGAGATACATGACATCAGCAGAGGTGTGTGCCACCGTAGCAGCAAGCACATTGGAGCAATGCAAATCTGGCCTGGCCGTTGCTAAGCAAAGCTGCAGGACAGGGGTGGAGAGGAAGGTATAGAATTGTTTAGTTGAGAGCACACATAGTGCCCAAAAGCGCATGTGTACGGGGATGAAAACGTGCCCGAAACCCAGTAAGCGGATGCACATGGCGCGAACAATAGCACAAACAGGAAGGTCAGGGGAAGAAAAGAAGGAAATGCCGAAGTAGAATAATTGGCGTACTAATGAGCAATCAACACTAATCAACTCACGGCGGCCAATCGACGGCAGCTGTCAAGTCTGCTCGCAGAAACCTACAAAACAGGATAGGGTAGGCATCGGAATGCAAAGAAAGGAGGGAAGGCATTGGATTGCAAAGATAGGAGCTCTGTCATAACAGAGCAAAGCAAACCGACAGTAGACCGGCAATAGCACACATTACGCAAGATATGCCAGGTCTGGGAAAGTACAAATGAAAGCAGGCTGCTGAATGCATGCCAGAAAATGGTAGGTGGAATGTGCAGAAATGTAAAGAGAAGGTCAAGTGGTAATCCACGGCAGCTAAATGTAATTCAACACCAAAGGCACCACAATAGTAGTTCCGGTAGTAAAACGCATAAGATACTCAGTAGCTATGATCGTACATACACACCCTATGACATCATCGGTGTTCACAGCACAATAGTATAAAGTGTGAAAGCACCCAACACACACCTGTGAATTCCCAAACACTGCACCATAGGTGTAAACACACGGGGAACTTTTAAAATGTACATGTTGGGAGCTGCCATAGCTGTGATTCATCAGCAAGTGTTAGAGACTGACGGTGTTGTGGAGGATGAGTGTTCAGACCAAGGGTAACCTACCAGGGGCTACATGATCTGGAGATAGTAGAGCGTTACAGGGTGGACAGGGACATCTTACAGCAAATAGTGGAGCTGTGCCGGCCATGCCTGAGAACCAGAAATAACAGAGGGGAACCCATCCCAGTGGACATGAAGGTATGTGTAAGCATGTGACTACTAGCCACAGGTACCTTTCAAAGGCCAACTGGAGATATAATGGGGATTTCACAGGCATCAGCATACAGGGTACTACACCAGTTCCTGTATGCCATGTTACCACATGCCAATGAGCATATATACTTCCCCCTAACTCAGGAGGAGTTGGCCAGCAATATGCGTCACTTCCACTGTGTGGCACACTACCCGGAGGTACTGGGTGTGATAGACTGCACGCACATACAAATAAAGTCACCACCCGTTGAGCATGTAGGCGCTACATAAACCGCAAGGGATTCCACTCCATCAACTGCCAGGTCGTGTGCAATGCCCAGGGCATTATCATAGATGTGTGTGCTGGCAGCCCTGGAAGCTACCATGACTCCCATATCTGGCATGCCTCACAGCTGTATCAGGTATTTGTCAGGGGGGACATCCCACATGGCCACCTTGTGGGGGATGCTGGCTAAGCACTGGAGCCGTGGATGATGACTCCCATCAGAAATGCACACACACCCATGCAAGAATGCCATAATGAGGCACACGCACAAACCAGAATCATCATAGAGCGTGTGTTCGGGATGCTGAAATCACGGTTCCAGCGCTTGCACACATCTGGTGGAGCCTTGCAGTACTCTCCAGGCACGTGTGCCCACATCGTCATAGTATGTGCCATGCTACATAATATGATCCTGTGGAAACAGCTGTAGCAGGGACAAAATGGTGAAGGCCCTCATAGCCCACTGCAATTGCCAAGGCCATCACAGGCTCAGAGGGATTCAGACCATGAACACACTGTGCTAGCCCCCATCACAGGCACAGAGGGATTCAGACCATGAACACACTGTGCTAGCCCCAATAGGCAGATGGAGGCATGCCCAATATGCCTACACCTTGGCAAAGACCGTATAGCACATACTCTGACAGTGTAGGCCCCTACAGACTGACACACCTCTCCACCTGCACACACAGTAAAATGGATGGCACACAAGCACGACCACCTGTAAAGTGTAATGTATAGGTGGCCCACTGTGTGAATCCTACATAGGCAGCCCTCAAACATTGTACACACAACAGCTATTGGAACAAGGAATGTCAACACCTGAACAGTACATGCGCCTATCAGCATATGGTGGTGCTGTGCGTATAGGTTCCCAGGTACATCGGTAGGTACACGGCCGATTGTCAGAGGCCATACACCAAATGGGGAAAACAGTGTCTGCTGTTGCCACAACATCGAGTAACCAACTGTCGCGTAGAAGAGCAGAGGCAATCGTGGGAGCACATGTGTGTAAGCACTGTTCTGCACACACTAGCACAGAGTCCCTGCTGCGTTAATGAGGGGCTCCACATAATATAATCATGGATGTTGTGTCAAGGCATGGGGTATACCCATGACAGGTACTCGTCACCCCAGCATGCTCCACCCATGGTCGTTTGAAGTTGTAGCACAGTATCGTGTGTGGCTCACTGAGATATACATACCCAATGCCGGAGCACATCCAGTAAACATCACATGGACATACCATTAACTGGACTCATCAATATGTAAACTAACTGAGTTACCCATGTGAGTGCAGTATGGAGTAACAGCCGTAGTATACTCCACGTACAAAATGACATAACATGTGTACAAATCCCAGATGGCCATATGTTAAATGCAGTGACCGTCGTGCATGTTCCCGGTCCCACTTCCTGCAAGGGATGTAACGTAATCCCGAAGGCACAAGTAATGCATGTCGGATGCAGGTCAGCAGATCATGTTTAGCACACGTTACCGGGAATATGCATTGCCCACTGCTGGTAAGCGACGTTTAAATATGACTATATGGATATGCGCGAAACAGGGATAAGCTACTCTGAATATCGCGCAGATCACGGTCAGTGATGTCCAGAACAGGTGAAACCAGCATTATTCACCCCTGTACTAATAGCACATGCTCTGAAGGGTAAAACGACCACTGCCATTTGTAGAACACGCAGTCATGTATCGAATCACCTAACACTATTGCTAGGCAAGATGTACCTATGGTTGGGTTGCCACCTCTTCAAATGACTAATGTGGGACATACGTCAGATGTCTGCAGGCCGACACATACACCCAGCCAGTACAAAAAGCAGAACTGCACTGTTTTGCCTAGATAAAAGCTCATTCTTGTAATGTTGACTTACTTATTCTGTTTGTTGGTTCAGATACAGAGTAACTGTTTTATGCGATTATTACATCAGCTATAGGAAATAAGTATGTTCTAAAATCACAGGACATTTGCCATGTTTACAAATATTTTGCAGGACACAACTGCCCAAAGAGGGACTGTCCCTCACAGAGTGGGACAGCTGGCAAACCTAGCCTACGGCAGGTGTGTAATGTGACAGGTACAGACACAGGAAACAGTATACACCAACAAGTACACAATGAAAGGTGTAGCTTGCCTGTCACTTTCCCCGTCAGATATATATATATATATATGTATATATATATATATATATATATATATATGTACACATATATACATATATATAATACAGATAGAAAGGGCGATAGCGTGATATATGTTGATATATATGGATTCAGCGATATCTGCAAATATATATAGATATGTCAATGACATTCATAACACCTTGGAGGTACAAATAATTAGGAAACCGCCAACTATGGAATGTGTAACATACCGACATGCGTAACCACGAGGCTGAAATACCGAAAGAAAACAGTACCGGAACAGTACAACCGCGAGTAATAGTATGATGATATGAATGGATAATTAGTCACTGTTGCCAGTGTTGCAGTCCACGTAGATACTGTGTTCAACTGTGTTTGTGAGTGCCGTAGTCTGTGTATGTGTGTGTTGAGGGTGCTGTGTGCGTCCCCGTGTGACTGTAATGTGTGTGTGTGTCCGCATCATGTATCTGTTAGTGCCAACTCGGAGGTAGATAATTACGGTAGCTGTGGGTATAGCTAGCCGTAGGCATACGGTTACCACCTGTCCCACATTAGGAGGGACAGCCCCTCCCTGGGCAGGTGTGTACTGACATAAAACATTACAAAGGGCAAATGTCTGAGATTGTAGGACATTAATATGTCCCATATATAATGTAATAGTAGCATTAAATAGTTATGCCTGTATGTAAGAAACGAGAATGTTACATGCAATATGATAAGTAGCCAAAGTCCCACAACAATAGGTATGTATTGAGGATAAAAGTATGTGCTATCCTGTGTACTGACCGTGGCTATGTGTTGGCCTGTAACACTGCTGTGTGTCCCAGAAGTGTCCAACAATGGCCATATGAAAAGGTGGCAACCCATGGTAAAGAGGTTCCGTTACCAACACAACTGCAATGACTGCAAATATCTGGGACAGAAATACATGAGATAGCTGTCATGTAAGCATATCCCTTTACATATCGCTGCAATTCCAGAGGTATGGAAGTATCAACCTCACCTGCATACTATATAGAAACCAATTAACAATGGCCCAATGTACAATCCCGTAACATAAGTCTACTAACTGATAGCTCTTTAATTAGGGATGGAGCCCACACACATATATATGGAATATTTAGAAATGCAAGCCCCACAAACATGTATATGCTACGTACACCCACCGACATCCCCCACACTAGAAACTATAGCAATACAGACTGAAATAACAGCACAAACATCCAGTCAGTCAATTACAACTGCAGAACCGTCAACATACCTTGTGAGAGACACAATTAAAGGTGCCATGCACAATTGCAGCCATTGTATAATGGAACAAATGGCGATGTTGCAGGTTTTGTTTGCAATAGTCCGTTAACAGATGTTGGGATGACAGGTACACCCACATGTTGAACCACATACTCTAGCTGTCACACACAATCCACGGGGGACATGAATCCAAAGTATACTTATCTCTATGCATAGCAGTTGCAATTACACATAACAAAACACAATACAGGCCGTCTCCCCGAAGGTAGGGCAAATGGGCAACGCCCAAGTGCAGAAGTCAATTATACCCCACTTTGCCACGTAATTGGTGAATAGAGTAGCTGCACAGCTGATATGCAAGTAATTAGACACTCAGAAACACCAATAGGCGGCAGGAAACCACATGTTACAGGTATCGACGTATATAAGGAAGACTTGCCAGAAAGTCAAACCGTATGCTCATACAAAATACCCGTGTAAGTAGTGTGAGAGAGACAGAGACGAAAGTCCGTAATGATAACAAGGTATGTAGAACACTCGGTATGTAAGTTTATGTATAGCATGTTTTGTATTAATTATCTACTGTATGTATAGCCTGGTTTGCATTAATTAACAGTGTCCGCATTGCATAACGTGGGAAAAGGTATTTATGTAGTGATGTCTTGCTGAGCATACTCAAGCTTGTGGAATCTGTGCGTCCAGCAGTGGACCACAAGGTACACATCACAGACACCACAAGGGATGCTACATGAGGGCTTTAAACAGAACTATTACATACAACCCGCCATCAGTGGTAGGGTACAAGTACATGCCATAGCCGGGGATAGTATATGTTGATATACTGTCACAGTAGGCATGTGCATGGGCATATAACAACAATAACATGTCTAAGGTGGTCCCGCTGTGCAAGTATGCATGTGTATGGGCATATAATGACAGTGGTCCCGCTGTGCAAGTATGCATGTGTATGGGCATATAACGACAATGACATGTCTAAGGTGGTCCCGCTGTGCAAGTATGCTTCACGTTATGGGATACTATGTAAAATATGTGTAATGTATAGTATTGTAGGTAGATATGTCAGATATTCTACACAGCATAACAGGCATATCATGCATACCAAAGGTATCGTCTATTGGCATGTACAATAACAGGATACATATGGCTTGTAGGCATGGGACATTGTAATAGCATGATAGCTAATCTAAATGGAAGGGCTAGCAAGTAACCATGCACAAAGGACATGTAATAGCTTCACAGGTTCATAGTGGGGTACTATGCAGTCTGGCAAGTCTATGTGTAAGCACAACTACAGTGTTCACAGCAGTGGCACCTCTCTAGGGTAGTGTCCTGTGATCAGCAGAGCCATGTGTTACCTGTACCTCTGCACAATACAGCCACTGCAGTGATCCCTGGCGTACATGTGTCTCCCAAACACCAAGGGAGGTATCACATGAACAGTGCTACTGAGTGTCCCTGCGTGATGTACATAGGAGTCATGTTCCAAAGCATGGCGACTGTCCGGTTTGGGAATGTAACCCTCAAGCCCATCCCACTCATTGTTGCATGTGTGCACATATCCATGAGCATGTTGCTCACAGTGGCATTTGCGTATGTTGCGTATGTGGCGTATATCCATTAATATTGTTGTGGACATGGGCCCTGTCTGTTCAGCAGAGGTCACCCCTGAGTATGTAGTATGCAAATGTGTACAGACGTGGTGTCCGTAGTTCAACCGCATACCTTAGCTGTCGGAGCTCAATAAACGTCATGGCGTATTAATGTTGTGGTATGTAAAGCTGTAGCTGTTGTGTAAGGTACACCCTAAATGGGGTGGTGTACCCTTGAATGTGTGTAGAAGTCCTGAGTTCAGAGGTACAATGGGTGCCAATGTACCAGCTACGCACCCAGTACAGATAAGTGTGACCATGTAGAAGGATATCCACACCACAGTGGCAATATGGTAATCACAGGAGTGGGTGTGACATACGTGTGTACTACAAACATGTACAATGTGACATGTATGTAGGGAACTACCACCTATGTGATAGTGGGTGAATGGTGTAATGCAAAGGTGATGTCCATGGACCTTGTGTCATGCAGCTTGAGGCCATGATATTCATATCAGGTATCTGTCACAGTGACACCCATATGGATGGAGTCAGTATCAGCTGGTGGATCAATCATGGTGCTGTGTATGCAGGGGTTTGTAAAGCTAGGCAGGGAAAGTCCCTCTGTGCTAGTCTGTACCCCAGGGAAGCATATACTGAACATGATACTGCCTGCTCAGAGGCGATCTGTGTCTGACGTATAAAGCCATGTCCAACCCGGAATTAATGGATATGCTGCACCTCAGAAAATCCAAATCCCATCGAGCTACGTGCTCGAGAGACTTGAACCTCAGCACTGAAATAAATAGGACATACTGGAGGGACAGATTCATAACCCAGAAGCTCCCTTCACTCTGGAATAAAATCCCAGTCCAGGTTAGGCAGAGTCCCTCACTGACTCTCTTCAAGGTGAATCTTGATGAGTGGATGGGAGATCGTAGATTTACCCCGGGTATCACTTCTGTGTCACTGTTAGACAGAGGCACAGTATACTAACCTCGAAAAAGGGCATAGCAAAATTCATTTAAAATAGGTGTCAAAAGCCAAACACACTCTGGCTAGGCTTATAAATGCCCTAGGGCAGATAGCCTAGTATGAACCTATGAACCTATGAGGGGCCCAATGACTGAAGACAGTGGTATGCCAAATGTAACTGAAATGCAGTAGGTACTATGGTATGCTACCCTCATTGTGTGCATCCTGTGCATGAGCCATGTTGCATAACATCCACAGACATAGAATACGATGTGCAGGTGGATGTGTATGTTGTCAATTCCAGAATGGAGAACGGTGCTGAAAGGCAATGAGAGGCAATGTAGGATGTGTGGACTGCCGTACCATCATCAACTCCCCTGGTAACTGTATGAAAGGAGTCCACCAGGTGTAGGGGCCATGCTCTGGCCCTAACAAGTCCAACCCAGGTGGCATCAAAGGATCGGAGCCCAACAATGTCTCTGTGAATGACGTCCATGATGATGTGCCCCATAGCCGTGCAGAACAGTCCAGGCAGGTGTGTAGGACTATAGTCCCACTCGTGCGTTGTGGTGCCACCTGTGTGGAGTGTGATAAATGTTACTGTGTGCCATTCAGGGGCCACAATGTCTGATACAAGGCTATTACTGAATATGGTGGCCTAGTGGGGAGACATGTCGTTCAGAGGTTTGTGGACATCACAGCCTGGGACTTTGGAAGGTGACATGGGACCAGTGTCCCACGACATATAGAGTGCAGTTTAGTACTGTGTAGGTGTGACCGCAGGGACACCACAATATTCCTGTATGGATTGTGGCCCTGTAGTGAGTGAGAGGGTATAATGTTACCATTGAATCCATCCGCCATCATGTTGCCAACATCACCTGGGTCTGTAATGTTCCTGAGTGACTGTTGTATGTGAGAGCAGATGTGGGTGTTGCCATCGACTACTGACATGCCACCATAATGCCTTGTGGTACACCCCGGAATGTGTCGCAGTAATGTTTATTTAGCTAGTCTTGGAGTATGTGATGAGGGATCCCGTGGCCCTACCGAGGCTGACCTGTGAGCTGCCCCACCCATGGGATTGAACACCACTGTGCAACAGCCTCCACCTGTTGTTGGACATTATGTCCATAGAACTTGACCACCAGAGTGGCATCCGTTATCTGGTGTGTACTATCATGGCTTTGTGTGGAATAGCATGATCCATGCAGTCATGTACGTCCTAATGAAGTTCACTGGGGTATGTTTCAGCATTTGTATGTGCATTGTCCATCTGCACAGGTGTCATGACGTTAACAACCGCTGTCATAAGACGTATGTAGTAGGTGTTGTAGTACTCATGTACTGTGTATGCCGTGAAGGGTGTGGTGCCTGGATGTGGCTAACAAGGTTGATTAGCATATGTTCGGAAACCACCAATGAGGGGATAACCCCAGGTGTGGAACATCAGTCACATGTTGGTAGTGTTCATGTCAAGGTCAATGCTGGTCTTGGAGGTGGTGTGTATGGGTTGATCCAACAGAGATTATGACTCATGGATGTGTCGGTACATGAGTGGCTATCCCAGTTAAGTGTGGGGTAGGGTCAGTCACACATCAGTAGTAGCTGTCTGAGCCGTACTGTCTAGTACACCAACAAATGTGGTCTGATAACCGTGGGGTATGTTGTTGAATCTGTAGCTTGTTACAATGTGTATAGCAGTTCTGGACACAGTTAGTTGCATGTGGAGCACCTCTGATGCATTGTGCTTAGTAACTAGCCAGGACGTGTGTACAACATAGTGGGATATGGGAACACCTCAGCTGTGGGTGTGCCGGTCCAGGTATGTGCCTGAAAGGTATGGTCTGTCTATAACCTGTCATTGCAGGTGTGCTCTGCAGAGCCTAGAGGCAGGTCCCAGTCACTGCAGAGATATTGGAGTGGTGCATTATAAGGTGTGCCTTGCCTGTGTGCATCACAGAGGAAGATGCAAGCATTGTGTCACATGACCCCATGTCTTGCTTGCCAGTTCCCATTCTGCCGGTGACTGTTATTGAAAACTGTGCAAGACAGGCAGTATAGAAGCAGCAAGAGCCTTAGATGTGATCTGTACTCCCAGGGCTGACAGGTGCAGGTCATCTGTGCCAAAGCATTGTGTTTGACCAGGTCAGTCAAAGTGAATAGATATCAGATGCCTGTGGACTGACAGCAGAAGCATAGGCAACTGTTGAAGTGACACAGTCAGTCGTTGCACAGTGGTATCGGGTCCGGATGAATGCATAATTCTCGCCAGTGATTGGCCCACACTTTCAGGGCTGGTGAGCTATTGCATGTCCCTGCACACGTAGTCTGTGTAGTGGCATCTCAGGGCAGTCACACTAACATGGAGAATGACAGTCACATCGTACCTGGTGAGGTGTGGCATGGGTGCATAGGTTATGTTGCAGAACCAGTTACCCGGCAGCAAGATGTAAGCGACTATCACCTTGTGTAGCCTGCTGTGTGGAACTGCAGTGTGACCGCCTACAGAGTCACCTCTGACTGGTGTGTTGTGTATGTTATAACACCCTATTGGCTGTATGTGATGGGCACATATGAGTCTGTGGGCTATAAGTTGGTGATGTTGTGTTCCATGATGGGGGCTGCCTCTGGTGCCTATACAGAGTATGGAGAGGTACTGCACAAGTTGTCCTCGTATGTGTGGCCTGTGGTGGAGATCATGTGAGACTATGTGATGAGTGGGTGTGTTGCGAATGTTACACATCCCCACATGACTGTCAGGTGCAGTCAGGGTTGGAGACAGCATTACCCACAGCAGGGCTGCATAACTGCATCCCCCACAGGCTGTAGTGTCGTATGTTGGGAGGTGAGCATTGAATATGTACATGAGACAGTTGCTCTATTGCCACATGTACGACATATCCATCATATAGACAGGCAATAGCACTGGTACGTGACAGTTGGACATGCCTGTATATACAACCATGTCTCACAGGATATGTGCGTTACGTGTGTACAACAGCTGTTGTACCATAAGCAAGCTGGAAATCTTAGGACAGCCAGTGTACCTGTGGGAAATGGTGTGGAATGGGTGCTATATTAATCAGTAACTCATGACATGCTCACAAGTTCTGAACAAGTGCCTAGCATGACCATACAATACAGATATGGTGTTGGATAATATCAACCCAGAAGTGGTGATGACAGTCATAATGGGTGGCACCGCACTATAACCCTGCTGAGTATGGTGTGCATGTCCATGAACCATTATCACTGTAGATGTTAGCAGTACAGATGTACAAGACAGTACGGATGTTTGATTACAAATACCTTTGCATGTCACAGGAGTGTTCTACCAGTGGCCTGTTGACAGACTCACAACTACAAAAGGTGCCAGAGTGACATGTGCATATCACACCAGTGCCAGCTACTGTAGAACAGGGTTAATGTGTTGTACTCCACCCTCATTGTAGCCCATACCACACAGACAAATGTTAGGCATCTGTGTATGTAAGGATGTGAATGGCCATGACCTATGAGGAATAGCTGTGTCAGTGTTGTGAACAACATACAGAATGGGCTGTATGGGTGAGGTGTGTGACATATGTGCACATTCTGATGGATGATATCAGCATTGTCACCACTAGGTGAACATCCCTGTACCCATTAACTACCACCTAGGCTGTGGTCAACATTATGGACACTGTGTAAGGGATGGTGCTGTGCAGTACACCTCCCTGACTTGGTGACATCTCCATGCCCCTTGGGTAGTCATACGAGGTACCCATGTCATGACAGGGTGCCATCCATGAGCACGGAGATTATTGGACAGGCATATACAGCAACACAGGCGATCCGTGGCAGTATGTTGAACAGCTGTACATTGCTGTGTAGATATATATGGCAAAACACATGCATGTACAGGTTTCCATGTGTATGTGTGCATTGTCACTGGTCAAGTCCATTAAGGCTGTGTCTGTGTTGATATGTGACATATACACAACATCAAGGTCAACAGCATTATCGTGGACACATCCAGGCATGTGCAGATAGGTAAGAACACCAGTGCAGGCAAATAGACATGCCCACATCAAGACAGCATTCACATGGAGTATGAACACTGTAATGAGGTGACACACATATATGGTGATGATATCCAATGCATAACGGGTGTAACTTGTGTGTGACACAAACACGTCAGTCATGTCAGTGTCATGATGATTTGCAAAGATAACTGTGCAGATGTACTAGATGTCATAGAAATGTATGTGCAGCAGTATCTCTGTACATCTCTGAAACTGTGACCTGTCACCATCATTATGTCTTACAGATAATGCCTCGTACACGCCTTCCAGCGTACAGCCGCCAAGAGGGTGATGTCCTCATCCCGTACCTCCATGAGAACTATGAGGTGTTGTTCAGTCATGTGCCACAGCATGCCCAGCAGCGGAATGACCTGTGGCAGGATCTACAGGAGGGTGAACGATGTGGGTGGCCATAACCGCACCTACCAGCAGGTGCGCAGACACTGCATGGACTTGATATGACATGCAAAACAGCATGCCACTGCAATCGCCAGGGAACAAGGTGGAACAGGTGGTGGGCCACCAACCCAGCCCCCACTCACACACACCGAGGAGCTACTGGCCAGTCTGGGGACACCCTCAGAACAGCATCCGCACACACTAGCTGCCATCGTGGAGATGGGTGTCTCCCAACCAATGAGCCTGGAGTTGCCTGGTAAGTCAGTACTGCACATATGGCTATTATATCCCATTTAGTTTCATGTGTCACTGTACATTATGTAAAGTAACAACATATGCAAGGTATGTGGACACATATGCTGCATACTACAGTATGCTACCCTGTGTATGCACACATGTGCATACTATATGCTATTATACAGGCGAATGTGTTAACATGCACAGTGCACCCTGTGGCTGTCATACAGTCATGGATAATGTTCATACTGCTGTGTCACCCCTATACAGGTACCTCTGGCATGCCGCACAGACATGAGTCCATTGCAGGTGAGACTGTCATCAGTATCAGGCATGTTAAAGCATAGATCTATTTGCCATGTGGCCAGTTAACAGTTGCACACTTGATGTTCATTCCAGTCATGATATACAGGTCGCATCACCCATCAGTCACACAGGACACCCATGTGCAATATATACAAACAAAATGATACACTGACTTATAACCACAGTAGTTGTCATTGCTACATATGTGGTCAGCTGTGCATACAACGGTGGAGGTGTTCTACAATGGAGGCATATGTAGTATACATTGGAACAATGTGTGTGGTACGCAAACAGTACCACACAGTGAGCTGTGATATGGGCAGCCCACAGGTGTCACCATAGGTTCATAGGTTCATAGGTTCATACTAGGCTATCTGCCCTAGGGCATTTATAAGCCTAGCCAGAGTTGTGTGGCTTTCACCACCCCTTAGGTTGAAGAATACTATACCCATTAGTTTGCCGTGCCTCTGTCCAGCAGTGATACAAAGATGATCCCCAGGGTAAACCTACGATCTCCCATCCACTGGCCAAGATTCCTCTTGAACAGAGCCAGCAAGGTGCTCTGTCTCACATGGACCGGGATTCTGTTCCACAGCATAGGGAGTCTCTGGGTGATGAATCTGTCCCTCC
Source organism: Protopterus annectens (assembly GCF_019279795.1). Lineage (NCBI taxonomy): Eukaryota > Metazoa > Chordata > Ceratodontiformes > Protopteridae > Protopterus > Protopterus annectens. The sequence continues at coordinate 166,059,428 of NC_056728.1, read as the reverse complement.
AGCACGTCCTATTTATATCCGTGTTGAGGTTTAAGTCTCTTGCTCTTGTGGCTCTGGTGGATTTGGATTCTTCGAGGTGGAGCATGTCCATTAATTCTGGGTTGGACATGGCCTTGTATGTCAGGCACAGGTCACCTCTGAGCAGACGGTATGTGACTGAATAGAGCTGGAGTTTCTTCAGTCGGGCAGCATATGGCATATTTTTGAGCCCTTTATCCTTTTGGTGAGGAACTTTTGGGGTCTTTCCAATTGCTGCAGGTGTCGGGTAAGATACATTCTGAATGGGGCATTGTACTCAAACATTGGTCTGATAAGTGAAGAGTACAGGGGAACAATGACCTCCCTTGATCTGGATGTGAATCCCTTCATAATCAGGTGGGCAATGTAGAAGGTCCTCCTAACCACTTTGGCAATGTGAGTGTCAAAAGAAAGGTTACTGTCAACTTGGGTCCCCAGGTCCCTGATAACCTCTTCTGTGCTTAATGGATTGCCACCTATGTGGTAACTTGGGGTTACCTTGTTTTTACCAAAGGGTATGACTATACATTTTTGGAGTTTAGCTTAAGGCCATGGCTCTGGCACCAGTTATCCATTTCTATGAGACCTCTCTGAAGGATATCTGTGTCTGATGGATTTTCAACTATGGCACCCAGTTTGCAGTCATCTGCAAACTTTGTCAGCCACAATCCTCCTATGTTTGCCTGCACTTCTGAAAAGTAGATGCCGAACAAGAGGGGCCCAGGACTGAGCCCTGTGGGACACCGCTTGTGACTGGCTTGGAGTCTGACATGGCACCAGCAACTCTAACCCTGTGGGTTCTGTCCTTGAGCCAGTTTGCAACCCATCTTGTGACATATGGGTTTACATTTAAGCTGGTGAGCTTTTCTATGATACCCGAGTGGGGTATTGTGTCGAAAGCTTTTGCAAGGTCAAGGTAGGCTGTGTGAACTGCCTTACCCTCATCAATGGCCTTGATGACTGTTTCAAAAAAGTCGACTAAGTTCAAGAGGCATGATCTGCCCTTGACAAAGCCAAATTGGGTAGGATCCAATGTCTGTAGGTCCCCTATGTCTTTATTTATGAGTTCCATTATGATCCTCTCCATAGCTTTGCAGACCAGGCTTGTTAAGCTTATGGGGCAGTAATTACCAGGGTCCGTAGAAGCACCGCCTTTGTGGAGTGGGACCACAGTTGCCATACGCCACTCTTTGGGTACGTATCCTGTGGTAAGGCTAAGATTAAACAGCAGCCTTATGTGTGGGTTTAGTTCCACATTGAGTTCGTGTAGCACACAGCCGAGGACACCATCCAGTCCCATTGATGCTGTGTTTTTAGCTTTAGAGAGAGCAGCTCTCACCTGGGCATTTGAGATGATTGGGAGGCTACACTCTGCTGGGATAGATATTTCTCCTTTTGGGGGGGGGAGGGGAGAAATTTTCACTGAACCTGTCTGCCAGTATGTTTGCGATGTCTGTGGGTTCAGTGATTTTTGTATCATTTTGGACTAATTCTGAGCATATCTGGGAGTTTCCACCCAGATTTCTAACATAGCTAAAGAAGGCCTTATGATTGTCTTTTGAGTCCTTGGCAATTTTTCTCTCAAAGTTGGCCTTGGATGATTTTATGAGTGATCGTAGTTTTTTACTAGTATTGATCAGAGATGTCTTCCCTTTTAGGGATTTTGCTCTATCTTGGTGGAAAGGGTCTTGATTTTATTTGGGATTGCTTGATCCATGCAATCCTGGAGGTGCTCGTAGAAAGCATTTGTAAGGGATTCAGCAGCATGGGTTGTGGTTTCCAATGGCTCAGGGGCCTTGAAGGATACCACATCAGTCTTAAAAAGTGTGAAGTTGGCTTTTGAGAAGTTCTTCACTGTGGTCTTTTTTGTTGGGGGTGGGGGTGGGATGTGGATCTCCAGTGAGATTAGTTTATGGTCTGATCTCACCAATGAGGGATATACTTCCGGTGTGGAGCATTTTGTCCCCATGTTTGTGATGATCAGGTCTAGTATAGTTTCTCCTCTTGTGGGAATGGTGACTAGTTGTTCCATAGCATTTGAGTTTATGAACTCCAGGAACCTTTGGGCTAGGGTATTGGGGCTTGAGTAATGTTCCCAGTCTATGTTTGGGTAGTTGAAGTCACCCAATATGATGGTGTTTGGAGAGACATTTATACTCTCCAGTGTCTTCAGGAAGGCTGTGTGGGGTTCCTGAGTTTGAGAGGGTGGCCTGTAACATGTTACAAACTGTAGAGCAGTTTTGCCTATGGTTAATTGCACCTGAATGGTCTCTGATGCTTCGTGAGTTGCCACCAGCCTGGAGGTGTGGGTATCCTTGATGAGTATGGATACACCCCCCTCCTTTTGTGATACGGTCCGGGTTTTGGGGCCGGAACGCATGATATGAGGTAAAACCTGATAGTGTCGGGGTGCTCTCAGGAGCCTTGAACCAGGTTTCAGTCACAGCACAGACATTAATGTTCTCCATATTGAGGAGGGCTTCGAGGGTGTGCATCTTGAGATTTAGACTTCTGGCATTGAGCAGCATTACCCTTAGTTTTTTCCATTATTGTTTTGTAGGGCGGTGGGTTTAGAATTTGAGCCTTGTCTAAAAAAGGCACTATGGGGGTGGCAAGAGCCTTTGCCAATATCCGGAAACCCAGGGGTGACAGGTGCAAGCCATCCCTTGTGAAGCAGCGTGGCTTGTCAAGCATGTCATTCCAGGCAGACAGACATTGGATCCCCTTAGAATGACACCAGAAATTAAGCCAATTATTAAAACTGATCATTTTGTCTCTGTATTGTGGCATCATTCTTGGTGAAGGTAGGATACTGCTCAGGGTCAGGGTCATACCAGCCTGGGCTACATAATCTGAGAGCTCCTTTATGTCTCTTTTCATGTAGTCCAGAGAGGTACGTCTCAGGTCATTCACACCGGCATGGACAATGACTGAGTCATACTTGTACTTGCTGTGGAGTGACCTGAGTGCTTGTGTTATGTGGCGGATTCTAGCGCCCGACAGGCAGCTTACTGTGACCCTCTCCTTGTTCAGTCTGGTGAGTGGGACATCAGTGTGTCTGACTATGGAGTCACCTATGACAAGTGTGTCTGGCATTGTGTTTGGCCTTAGGGGCTGTGACTGATTTGCACACTGACTTTGTGATCTATGTGTTGCTTGTCATGAGGTGGCAGTTGTTTGGGTGTCTGCTTTGGAGGCCTCTGCTGTTTTGGTAGATTTTTGATCAGTGCCTCCGAGTATGTCTTTGTGTGTTTATGTGTTTGATTTGTAGTTGTGATAGTTCTATGTGAGACTGGGTTTGTGGTGTGTGTGGTTACCTTCTCCTCCTGTCTGGTTTTGCCAGTCCTGAGTTGAGAGAGCTCAGCCTCCAGTTTGGCTATATAGTTGCATCTCTCACATGTATTTGTGTTTTGTGGGAGGAGGAGAGGGTTGTCTGTGTACATGAGGCAGTTGTAACATTGCCTCAATATTCCCAGATTCACCAGCTGAGCAGGAGAGGACGCTAGCAACTGACCCTTTGACATGCTAGAAGAAATGAATAAGTTTGCTGTGTAACTGAGTCAGAAAGGACCTATAGGGAAGTGGGTACTCAAGGGGTTTTTAAGCTAGTGAAGTACTTTGTATAATATAGAAGTGCTTTACCTGACTAAAAAATGCTTTAGGAACAAGTGCTGAGCTTTACAGATAGAGAATAGACTGTTTAGATTACAAGTAAAGCAGTTCTAAGGGAAAAAATGAAGAGCAGACTTTACGGAGCCAGAAATAGTTTAACCTTGTTTAACCGGCGCTGCCCGATGGTGCTCTACTGGCAACTCTGCGCTAAATGCAGAAAAGGCAATAAGTCAGTAGTACAGGCTAGCACACTTTAGTGGGCAGCCAAACATTTAAATTAAACAGCAAACAAACACTTTTCGACTTGAATTAGACTAATTTCGACTAAAATGTACTTTTAAGTGCAGATAATAAAAAATGCAGTAAATAACTATGAAAACAGTTAAAGCTTGCTCTAGGTAAGCAGTAGAAGGTAAAACAAATATAAAAAACAGCAGGATACTTAATCAGGAAAGCAGTCGCTTTTTTCAGTTCTCTGTAGCCAGGAAGACTCAACAGGACCACGTGGAGCTGTGTCTGAGCAATATGGCTTCAAAAAATGCCAGAGGCAGATTTTAACCAGGGAACTTCAAAAGAGCTAGAGATGGTCCAAAATGACCAATTACTACAGCTTCTTGTGCTGAGGTCACTTCCCTCAAGGACAGGTAGGCTATTCAAGGCTCCCCACTCCCACTGGTGAGCTAAGAAACTTCCTTCTATCCAAGTAAGGCAATGGACAACACAGGAACTACAACACAGCCCAGGATACAGCAAGGCCTGTAAACTGGTCTAACTAGTTTAGGAGAGGCAGGAAAACAAGGAATATTTTTTTGTTTTTTTTTTTAAATAGAAACACACAGAAATGCAGAAAAGGCAATAAGTCAGTAGTACAGGCTAGCACTCTTTAGTGGGCAGCCAAACAATTAAATTAAACAGCAAACAAACACTTTTCGACTTGAATTAGACTAATTTCGACTAAAATGTACTTTTAAGTGCAGATAATAAAAATGCAGTAAATAACTATGAAAACAGTTAAAGCTTGCTCTAGGTAAGCAGTAGATGGTAAAACAAATATGAAAAACAGCAGGATATTTAATCGGAAAAGCAGTCACTTTATTTCAGTTCTCTGTAGCCAGGAAGACTCAACAGGACCATGTGGAGCTGTGTCTGAGCAATATGGCTTCAAAAATGCCAGAGGCAGATTTTAACCAGGGAACTTCAAAGATCTAGAAATGGTCCAAAATGACCAATTACTACAGCTTCTTGTGCTGAGGTCACTTCCCTCAAGGACAGGTAGGCTATTCAAGGCTCCCCACTCCCACTGGTGAGCTAAGAAACTTCCTTCTATCCAAGTAAGGCAATGGACAACACAGGAACTACAACACAGCCCAGGATACAGCAAGGCCTGTAAACTGGTCTAACTAGTTTAGGAGAGGCAGGAAAACAAGGAATATTTTTTGTTTTTTGTTTTAAATAGAAACACACAGAAATGCAGAAAAGGCAATAAGTCAGTAGTACAGGCTAGCACACTTTAGTGGGCAGCCAAACAATTAAATTAAACAGCAAACAAACACTTTTCGACTTGAATTAGACTAATTTCGACTAAAATGTACTTTTAAGTGCAGATAATAAAAAATGCAGTAAATAACTATGAAAACAGTTAAAGCTTGCTCTAGGTAAGCAGTAGAAGGTAAAACAAATATAAAAAAAACAGCAGGATACTTAATCAGGAAAGCAGTCACTTTTTTCAGTTCTCTGTAGCCAGGAAGACTCAACAGGACCACGTGGAGCTGTGTCTGAGCATTGTGTTATATGCCCCTGCATTGGGTGCACACATTGTGATGTGCCATCTGACATGTCCCAGACACGTAGTGTTCTGGCTGCAATATTGTCACACTATCCCATGACCCATACCCCACATACCAAACATACAACCCGTTGTCTGCATAGCCTTGTGGATGGTGACATATCTGACATCTATGGGTGTATGTCATATGGGACAACACAGACATGTGAGATAGATGGCCATCACATACATTTGGCCAAAACATGTGCACACATGGCCATGGGGGATTGCCAGAGACATGTAGCCACGCAGTAGATGTGATGTGTATATACCCTGTTGCACATTGTCCACACATGGTCCAATTATAGCCTTAGTTGACTGATTATACAGTTGATGTGGTACACTGGACATTCTAAAAGCCTGTGCACAGCTAGTGGAGGTGTCACTGAAGTCTACCATATAAGATCTGTTGAACATCACCACTGTGTCATAGCATGACAGTAGTCACCTGTACAGCCTCCACAGACATAGACACCACATCAGGCCCCAGATACTGTACATTTCCCTTGCTGCTGTAGGACATCACCGTTAGCTGTGCACCTCATGTGTGTGGTACATCAATGTCATGTGGGAAATGGTGAATTGACATGGTTGCCAGGCAGCTAAGACCCTGTAGTTGTTGTGCAGGGGTGTCATCTGTAGGTCCTCTAGTGACCTGTCACTTGGCACAGCATGGTTTGGTGTGTCTACACCTCAGCATCGTGGGTCACAGTCCACAGTTATGTCATGGGTATGCATGCAGTTATGGCTATGCAATGTGTACATATTATGCATTGTACAGCAATATAGATGCCTCATGCTGCCATGCAATGGCACAGTGTCTGTACTTCACACTGTATAGCAATGTAGACGGCTCACACTACCCTTCCATGTTCATGCACATGTGCTAAACATGCATTCTATCTGTAGGCATACAGACAACACCGCAATGTGATGCCCATTATGATGCTGTACATGTGGCAGGACACCACTGTGTCAGGCATGTATGCATGTTAATGCAGACGTCAGCAGATTACATGTCAAGGTCACGTCAGCCATTTGTACTGTTATCCTGTTCTGGTCCACATGGTGTATCACGGGGATGCATGCATACTACCATGATTGTGTGAACTGCATGGCTACTGATATGACACCTGCTTGCTGTAGTGTGCACCCCAGGGAGGTATGCTTACTAACACTATTAATGTCTGAGCTGCATGCCCTCTGCTGTATCACAGGCATGCTGCATGCCATCTGTTAAATCACATGCATGGTGTGTGTGTGTGTGTTTCTGTGTGTGTGTGTCTGTGTGTGTGTGTCTGTGTGTGTGTGTGTGTATGTGTGTGTGTGTGTGTGTGTGTCTGTGTGTGTGTCTGTCCATGTGTGTGTGTGTCTGTGTGTCTGTGTGAGTGTCTATTGTAATTTAGAGTCTTTCTTTGCATTCACAGGTGATGTAGGTGTGTTACCCTCCTGCGGACCATCTGATGTTAGTGTCCCCACAGATACTAGCAGTGATGAACATATGCATGAGGTACAGGCAGGGTTGTCAGGGGCTGAATCTGTGCCAATGGGTGCCATCCCAGCTATGTCCCCCTCTTCCCCGCACACAGTTCTGCTGCCAACACATACCGCATCACCAGTGGCCATAGAGGAAGGACAGTCAGTGTCTGTTAACATGGAACAGGAACGTGTGATAGCTACAGAAGGTGTGTCTACACACCATGGTGTCAGTGTCATGACTGTAGATGTGCCACACAGGCATGTGGCCGGTGCTGCTTGTAGGAGGACCTCTGGCAGGCATGCACCTGAAGGACAGAGAGCAGCAGCTGGTATCAACAGACGCATGTTCCAGACTGTAATGGCAGCACAGGCACATGCTGAACAGCAGAACAGAGAAGGGCAGAGGCTGCAGAGGGCCGCTGTCTGTATCCTAAATGACAACATCCAGGCATTGGCAAATGCTCAACAGCAGATTGCTGATGTTCAGGACAGGTGATTGGGTGACATGGTCGGAATCCTGGACTGTGGCATGGCAATTCGCGAGCGTGAGCTGTCTGTGCTGGAACATCTGGTAGGAGTGAGGAGTAGGCCACATGGACGTAGGCCAGCTACACCACCTAGTGCAGGTCAACGTGAGCGTGCCACCTCACATGCCCGCTCCCATAGTGCTGGTAGCAGTAGCAGTGCAGCTGGTGCTGCGCTGTCCACACCAGGACACAGCAGGCCACGTGGATGTGGCCCTGGATGTTCCCAGTGGGGACAGTTCCAGTGGACATGTGTCATCGGACAGTAGCCAAGCTGTACCTCCGCCTGGTAGTGCATGTGCAACCCCTGGCAGGCACAGGTGACTTGGCCATGGCCGGACACAGTGAGCTGTACAACCTGGTCTGCACAATCTGGAGCTGTCAATAATACCCCATGTAGGCCTCACAAAAGGCAAACCTGTGTGCACACATACACGCACACAGCAAAGACAAATGTAGGGCACCACAACACCCACATGCATACTGAACAGACATGTCCAATCATATCACTGGCCCTTACCCACACACAAGATGTCATACATTGGTGCAGTCTATGCCCCTGGAAAACAGTATCACCCTGTGCATATGATGAAGCCATTGGTGCAGGGACATGCTCAAATGGTCTGATGCACAGGATGAACAGAATAGTGAGAAGTGTATATTACATTAGTTGTGTAAGAATAGTGAGAGAAGTATATATTACATTAGTTGTGTGTGAATAGTGAGAGACGTGTATATTACATTAGTTGTGTACTGTTGACACGCACCAGACATACCATGTAGTACAGGTTTAGCATGCATTGTTATATGTTCACAGTATGTGTCTCGGTAACAACAGTAACAGCATGTTGGTAATGATGCCCTGGTTCCCTCCTTATGGTCTACTTGCAATGTGCCTACAGGTAGCACTGTTTGCAGTCTCCCATGTGTAACTGCGGAGTACTCACAGGCACATATGGCAATATCAGCATGCTATATGTAGCCTCAGCCTGACTGTTGGAAAGTCTAATATAACACAGATGTCCACACATATACTGATCCAGAAGCATGTGGGAAGTTTAATAGGCTACAGTGGCAAGAGACTTAACATCCATACCAGGTCACATCACAGGTATGTTGACATGGTGCAGGGCTTGTACACAGCAGTCTGGCCAATGATAATGTTAGATGCCACTTGATAGCATGAGGCCTCACTGTGCAGCAGTAATACCCTGTCACATTACAGGAACATGCTCACACTCACGGGGTCAACAACACTATAACGCACACCCCATAGTGTTGAGGTGAGGACCCTTGCCTATGTGGTCATCACCATCACAGTACTGTGAACCCACATGATGCGGCACAGAGAAAGAACATGTACAGGTAGCCAGTGCGGCAGAGACCGATGGAATCAACAGGGTAGTGGACTGCAACACCATGAGGGGTTAGGGATCCTGTGTGTTCTGTATGGTAGCATACACCCTCACTCCATGCACCAGACAGCCATACACACCTACATATACACACACACACACTGTGGAGACCACAAATGTCATACACATATGGATAGCTGATGTGTGTGATACACACACCACACCTGCCTACGTCATGCTTTCCACACTGCAGTATGTACAGATGTCTACAACAGTGTACAGGGCTGTGTAACAATTGGGATGTATTCCCCACCATATGTGGCATATATGGTCACACAAGCAAACACACATGGCAGTACTGTGAATGATACACCTGCTATATGATGCTACGTCTGACAGACATGCAGCAGTATTGGCCGCATTATGTGTACCAACGCTACCTTTGGCAATTGTGCTGCTATATGCACACAGGAGGATGTAAGTTTTACAGGTGTCAAGGGACTTACTGTCGGTAACACCTGACTGCTGTGTAGGTTTTATGTCTCCACCATCACTTAATGGTAACATAGCATACTGTTTGCACATGTAATGGTAGGATGGCATGTGACACACCTGTGAGCCATCCCCGGCAAATATCCATCTACACAGGTGGATCACCACTTTATGTACACACATCCATCCATACCTGCTGTACATCCTACTGTACTGTCAGTATGTCACCATATACAGGTGTCAATGATGGGGCTGCATTGCAGCTGCATGTTGTAGTTAGGCACAGATGAGTTACTTACATCAGCTACTGCACATGCATGGTAGCTGCATGCACACTACAGATTGTACATGTGTGTTGGTATGACATGCCTGTCAAGTAGCCATGTTTGTATGCATTGCAATTGTTGGACATGTGTGTTGACATACATAACACATGGACTGTTGTATGATATGATGGGTGTCATGGGTAACTAGTACAGAGGGAATGTGTCCTCGGTCAACATTGCTGCCTCATGTACTGTTAGCATTCAACAGCCATGGACCCACCTTCCATTTGCGTGTGTATGATTGCTGCAGCCACTTGTCTGCATGGAGGACAGCAAAAGCTATGCTATGTACATATGTGTTGTGTGTGTGGTCCATGCACATATCCACTGCAATTACATGTATGACATAGCCAAACATGTGTGTTCATTGGTGTACAGCGACAGTCACCTGTCACAGCTGTGTAAGACCCAGGGCCCCTGGTATGTGTAGAGCCAACCTGGTTATGTACAGTGGTATCATTGCAATGCATAACACATGATAGAACCCTGTCGGTACATGTGTAGTCTGCACAGTTGCTGTAGACCTATGTACAGTCCACTGGTCATGAGTCACACGGTGTTGTGTTAATGTATGGCTGTGTATTGCTGGTCCAATGACATGGTGATGTCGGAGGGCTACATTGTAGATTGTGGTGTGTACCTCTGTGATATGCACCTGAGACATCTGTGATAGCTCCTGAGTGTGTACTGGTCAATACATGTGAGTGGCCTTCATGTACGTGGGGACAGTAATACCATACTGTGCCCTTCCATGTTTAGAATCCATGTGCATGCAAGATGGCCCTTTGCAACTGCTAAGTGTGTGAGCATGCCCAGTACGCCGTTGTGTAGATGGACACACAGTACATTCCAAACTGCGCCCTTCTGTGTTTAGAATCCATGTGCATGTATGCAAGATGGCCCTTTGCAACTGCTAAGTGTGTGAGCATGCCCAGTATGCCGTTGTGTAGATGGACACACAGTACATTCCAAACTGTGCCCTTCCATGAAATGGTCTAAAACCATGCTGGCAGTCTGCAAGTAAACTGTTATGGAGAAGGTGGGCAAGTAGTTGTTTATGTATGCACTTTTCCATTATTTTAGCTATTGGAGAGAGTAAGGTGATAGGCCGAAAGTTGGAGAGCTCGGTAGATGATCCACCTTTGTGTAGAGGGATGATGTGAGATACTTTCCATATGGAAGGGATTTTGCTTTCTAAAATTGTTCTGTTTATAAGGATGGAGATGGGATAGGCGATTTCTTTAGCTGCAATTTGCAGGAATTCTGCTGGAAGACAGTCAGCAGAAGGGAGCATGGTTTAAGTTTTTGAAGGAGGTTGCAAATGAGGGATGTGGGTACAGGTTGAATATGAAAGGTTGGAGTTACAGTATTATTGGAATGTAATGGTGTTGTGGTGATGGGTGGTAAAGTATTAGCTAGGGTTAGAATGGCTTCTGTAAAATAGTTATTAAAGGCATCAGGTATCAGGTTAGAGTTACTAGAGTTAAATCCTGAAGGGGTAGGAGATTTAGAGTGGCCTGGTTTAAGAAGTTTGTTAATGCCTGTCCAGAATTTTTGTGGCTTTAGTTGGTGGGTTTGTTGACGGTTAAGGTAGTAATCTTTTTTGTCTCTGAGAATGTCTTTCTTGGTAGCATTTCTTAATTGTTTAAAGTAAAGGTGATCAGATGGACTTTTGGAGACTGTCCATTTGGCCCAAATCTTATTTCTGAGGAGGATCTTTTGCCTAGTATGTTTTGTAAGCCAGGGGGCAATTTTGGTTCTTATTCGGGATGATCGAATGGGTGCGTGGTAATCTAGGATTTGAAGGAATCTAGTATTAAAGAAGGTCACTGCTTCATCAAGTTGAAGATGAGACATAGGTGACCTGTCACATGCTTTTAGTTCATTTTGGAAACTGTCTGGATTAAAGAATTTTTTGGAGTGGGAGGGTTTAAAATTATTAGTGTTAGGGCTATGAATTTTTTGTTTAATGATATAGGTTGGCATATGGTCACTGATATCATCAGAAAGGGTTCCTGGTTTATAAGTATCAAGATGGCTGTTGAGAAGAATCCAGTCTAGGGTGGTTTCCTTGTTGCTTGGCTTATGGATTCTAGTAGGGGGTGGTTATTATCTGTGAGAAATTGTGTAGATTTAAGTGATTGGTAGGATTGGGAGAACTACAGGTTTTCCAATCTATATTAAAGTCTCCTAATACAATGGTTTCCTGAGGTAGGTGGGTAGATAGGTGACTAAGTATGTTTTCAAGTGTATTAATGTTATTTCCAGGAGGGAAATATGTGCAAATTAGATAGATAGATTTGGAGGTATTGATTTTTAGTTTGGCAGTAAGGGTTTTTGCATTGGTATCTGAGGGTAGTGGCAAAATGAAGGGTGATACTTGGAGTTCAGATTTATACAAAATTGCTACTCCTCCACCCTTTTTAATTTTGCGGTCATATCTTAGGATATTATATCCAGGAGGGGTAATCTCTTGGTCCAGAGTAGAGTGTTTTAGCCCTGTTTCTGTAATACAGAGAATGTCAAATGAGTGCACCTGTAATAGTGCATGTAGGTGGGTAATTTTATTGTTTATGCTGCGGATGTTAAGGTGAGCTATAAGGAGGGAGTTAGCTGGTCTTTTAGGGGTAGTATAAATAGGAAATGTTCGATTGTGGGGGTTATTGTGAGTATTAGTATTGGGGCCAGGGTTAGGATGAATATCACCGTCTAATAAGGGGTGTCGTAGGGGATATTGTACAAATTTAAGGATTTTGTAGCAATTGATTGGAGTTTTTTTGACAGGGAAGTAAGTAACATGGATAGATCTATGGTACTTAGGAAGTATGTAGATAAAGGTGGCAGTTATGTTACTATGTTTAAGTGAGTTTATGTGAGAAAGAGGTAGAGTTTGTTGGTAGGGGTGGTGTTTCTCAGGAAGAGAAGAAAGTTCACGGACAGCTTACTGTTTCATGTATCGCGTAGTTACATTTGCATAACTTACACATACAAATGGGGTATGTTGCAAATCCCAACATTGTCTATGCAATGTTTGTGTTACAGGCGGTCTTGCATGCCCCTGCAGGTGTTTGCTGAATAGCCTGGCAGTCATCTTTCCTTGCTGTACTATCACTCAATCCATACACGATGCGTGTATCATGGCCTAGGCTTTGCTGTGTGCTATGTCTATTTGTGGTGTATGCATGGCTGTGGGTATGTCCCACTGTCATCATTGGTAAAGGTGACACCCTATAGGTACTTCCTGTAGACTGCTGTGTCATTTGACATGTCAGCACATACCTGTACTGCAGCGCTTTTCATACCTTCTGCGTTATCTTGCGGTTGATAATGCTGTTTTCTCAGACATGTATCTGTTTCTGATCATACAGATCAACCTCCTAGTGCAAAACATCTGTACAAAGCCTAACATGATGGGGGGACAGATAGGGGCAGATTCTACATATTGCTCTTACAAACGTAGATAGTTGGCAGTATTATAGGTTTTGCATTAGTATGACCTTTCTGAGGGATTTGGGGTCTTAAACACATATGTTTATCATTATTTAATGACATCAGTTCTCAGATATTTGGCAGACAGGTACACATACCTCTCAACCTCCAACAGCAGGAAATTTGGACAAAGCCATAACTAAAAGTGGGGCAAAAGCCCAAAAGTAGGGCCAATTTTTAAATATTGCTCTTACAAACTTAAAAAGTTAATAGAATAACAGGTTTTGCATTAGCGTGAATTTTCTGAAGGGTATGAAGTCTGGAACTGAAATGTCTCTCATTATTTTCTAACTTCAGTCTTTAATGATTTGACTAATTTGCCAGAAAAACACAATTTTATGAAAAATGTACCAAATATATGAGGCAAAAATCTGGACATTCTGCAAAAATCTGTACAGTTGAGAGGTATGCAGGTACAGATTGTGAAAGGTACACATCACACATATGAGGCATACATCTGCACATTCGTACAGTTACGCCAATATACACAATACATGGCGCCATCACAGGCCAGTTACCGTTACATTCCTATTGCTGAACACACCCACCCACTGGATTATATTCCTCACACAGGCCAACAGGTGCTTATCCACACTACTTATTCCATCATGTACCTTATGTGTAGGCCAGTATTTGCGCTTTCCGTCAGTGGCAGAGCTCACGTATGAGTATGGTGGACTGGACACTGTATTGGTGACACTGCATGACACCCTGAGGGACACGTCGTTTGAGTCTATTAACCTTCCACATTGACTTTCACAGGCCATACATTGTAATTCACATTTGTGGACAAACATGCTTATGACTTGTACATGTTATGGGTATACGCCCTGGGGCTTGACCTATGATTCTGTTACATTTGTCATGATAATGTGCCTTTCTGATAGATTGCTGGCAAGCCATGATGGACTGTGCAGTTAGGTAATCATGACTGACATTTCTATTTCATGATTACTAACTCTCATAACATTCGTATTCCCGACTAAGCAATTATTCTATCAACGGTCTGACTTTGTCTGAGGTATATTTAATATAGTCCCTATTTGTCTGTCATGTACTATGCCTTAGTCCAGCTGTCTTATTCTGACATTCTGGCAGGTATGGTACCATTTTGGTCGTATGCGTGTCCATCCATGATAATCACCTACATGACACTGATATAGGTCCCTACATCTTCCCCCAATGGTTTACACAATATCCAGTGGATGGGTTGCACCTTTTTGGTGAATATAGGCATGTGCTATACCCACATAGGTATATTGATCACTCCCATGGGGCGTACCTAATAGATGTGTGCCAACCAGCACCTTGGCCCAGTTCTGCATACCCATGATTCCCATACCTGACACACCTCCACAGTACCCATTAGACATGTTTAATGTGAGCGATAATAAAGTGTGAGGACACTTCCGAGCACTCCCCACTCTGCGGATATCAGCTCGTACATCATATATTCAATCAACCCATGTGTTATTACCCTTGCACCTGCTACTGTTGCATGTACAGCTATATCGTAGTTGCAGCTGTGACGTCTTTCGCATCAATGACGGTTCGCACTTCATATGGATCACTTTTTGGGGTCCTGCAAAGGACACCTATATTCATGTTTAACGTGTAGAACTTGCAGGCCCTGTCACACTGGTACTTTCTGGGAAATGGTTTGGAAACCATCGGTGTATTCTCCTTTCATGCATGTCTGTCTGTCTATCCATATTAGCTATACTGTGACCTATTTATGTACATGTGTTATATGTACAGGGACATATGTTTGTTGTGTATATATCTTTTCATGTATCATGTGTGTATAGATATATATATCTGTACATATATACATATGTCTGTACATTCCTCATTTCGTAATTTGCTTTGGATTATGTCTGTGGATATATGTGTATATATATCTCCATATCATACCTTTCAACTGTACAGATTTCCGCTGCATGTACAGCTTTTTGCCTCTTATCTTTGCTCCATTTTTCATAACCTTGTGTCTATCTGGCAAGTTAGTGGCATATCATTAAAGACTGACGTTGGTAAATAATGACAAACATTACAGGTTACGACTTCATACCCTTCAGAGAATCCATGCTAGTGACACACCTGTTATTCTACCCACTTTCTATGATTGTTAGGCAATATCTGGGGATTGTCCCTTTTTGTGGTCCGTTTTTCATAACCTTGTGACTATCTGGCAAGTTAGTGGCATATCATTAAAGACTGACATTGGTAAATAATGACAAACATTTCAGGTTACGACTTCATACCCTTCAGAGAATCCATGCTAGTGACACACCTGTTATTCTATCCACTTTCTATGTTTGTTAGGGCAATATCTGGGGATTGTCCCTATTTGTACCAGTTGTTGTCATGGCTTTGTCCGGTTTCGTACTTTACGGGTTTAACAGGTATGAGCCATGTACATGGAACGTGGGGAAAACACCATTCATTTTCTATTCTGTGAGCGGATTACACACGCGCAGGTGCACTTGCATATCCTTATTGTGGGTTACATATGTTACATAGATAATTGTGCTTCCATGAAGTTTCATAATTCTGACCGTAACAGTATCTGTATTCCAGTTTATGGACTACTGCGAAACACACATTTACCTTTACATATTTAAATGTGTGTACTGCACAAACGCTTTAATTACACTTTCAAGTTATATGTGCAGTGGTCATAGGTCAACCGGGACTGCATTCACGTTGGCCGGATACCGGAACCACTATTCTATTGGTGTTCTCCCTCATTGATATGCATACCCATAGTACTTAGCTACATCAACATACGCCTCACCGTTTCACCTACGACACAGGCATCCATTCTCCTGCTGGGAAAAAGGCGGTACTACATATTACACATTCCTTATTGCCTACTGCTGTGGACTCCGGCTGCATTGTTAATCACTCCGAGGGTATGCAGAACACCAAGGCATATAGTCCAGCCACATACAGGTATTTGATTGTCAGGGTGTTCGTGTAGTGATCTGGTTTAGGCTTGTCCACTTGGTGAACAAACTTCCCTGGCCGAGGTCAAATGTCAGACGAAGCATATGGACAGGGCTTATCTCCCTATTTTGAAGTCTTACCTGTGTTTATAGACACAGGTGTTTGGGCACCTGTCAGCAGCTTATTCTGTTGGCATTACATATTATGGGTGGGGTTGTTACAGTCCATACTCCATGGTGAGGGGTGTTCCCATTCACATTTGAATATTACCTGTATACAGTCATATGGGGATTATTATTTTTGGACATGAAGTGATTAAAGGTATGCGGTTGTACATTACACAAGCGTGAAGGGCTGTTCCTGTAAATATGTATGGACCATATCTCTCAACCTCTTAGAGCACCGAACCTGCTCAAAACCTACATGATGGGGGGACATATTTTAACGATTGCTCTTACAAGCTTACAACGTTGATAGAATGCTAGGTCTTGCATTAGCATAACTTTTCTGCAGGTTGTGGAGTCTTATATTCAGGATATTTCTCATTATTTACTGACGTCAATCCTTACCACACTGGTGCAGATTGTCAGAGGCACACACCAACACTATGGGGCGAACCTGTGGTCATTCTTAGGGTTGCCACCTTTTCGACTGCCTAAAGTGGGACATGTTCTGTAGAGATATCAGATTTTTCAGGACAAAACATACCTACAGCCGTGCATAGTACTGAACTTTAACCTTTTTTGTACATATAATAGCTTATTCTAGTAACATTTGAATTGCTTATGCTACTTCACATAACATATTGAGGATTCATATATAAAATAACTGTTTTATGTGACTATTAAAGTAAATTAGGAAATAAACTCTCAGGACATTTGCTATGTCTTGATTTTTTTCACAGGACACAACTGCCTACAGAGGGATTGTTACTCGCAAAGTGGGACAGGTGCTGACCCTAGTCATTCTGCGAATATCCGGACAGTTGAGTGGTATGGCACGGACCTCTGTAATACGCTGTTGTGTTCTGGCACAGCAGTAGCTCAGCATTAAAGACTGCAGTCGGAACGTGCTGACAGACAGTTGGGTTTCAGACGTCATACTCCAGACATTAATGCCAATGTGCAAACTGTTATTCTATCAAATTCTATGTTTCTAAGAGATATGTTTACAGATTGTCCCTGAGTTTGGACCGTTGTCTCACTTATATTCATGGCTCTGTCCAGATATCTTGCTCACACAGGTTGACAGGTATGGTCAGTCATGACTGCACACAGTCAGTGTCCCTCACACTTGATCAGGGTTGACCTGTTTACGTAGTGTCTTCCTCGCCCTCATGCTGTTTTCCACTTTGCAAATGTGTGCATTATATTCTCCCTCCTATTCGTGTCTGGACACGTGCATCACGGGATGGTATTTTATCCTGGGTGGTAGGTTATGCATGCCCACTTAGGGCTGGACAGTGTCATGGACCTCCACTGCACGTTCTGACTTGTGTCCAGATATCTACTGGATTGGACATAATGTCGTCATACCCATTCTACTATTTACACAAGTTGGTCATCCCGTGAGGGATATCCCAAAAATTGGTCAAGATGAAAACAAGTTAGATAACAAAGATTTTTGTGGCTTCACGAAAACGTGCAGGGGGTTTTACCTGCAGGGGATACATGGTTTGCAATCCTGATGCTGCCTAGGGTGACAATACCTACTACATATGTGTAGGGGTCACTGTGTGTAGCTGTTTCTGCAACAAACCAGTGGACCAAGTACGGCTGGATTTGGTGGACGTTCTGGTATTATGGCAGGTTGTGTGTTGTGGAGGGTATGCTGGGTAGGCTATTATGCATCGAGGTGTGTTGCATTTGTTATGGCCAGTTCCATCAGGACCCATCTGTGGGTATGTAATGGTGCCGTATCTATACATTTGTCTCGCATATTTCCATATTCATATGTTTGTGGAATTGTGTTCTACACTATGGCCTGTCTGCTTGACTTGCAGCTGTTTCTACATGAAGTTGTGTTTCTTTCCACTTCACCCGCTGCCCCCTCATACACCTCCGGTTCACTTTTTCTGCATATGACACAAGTATCGCTTTTGAGGAATTTACCATTAAACACACACCCCTCACACGCGAATTACTCACACCCCATAGAGCACTACTTTGGTTGTTGGCCTATGACACGGCCAGAGTTACACATTGACTACCCTACATGTGTCGGGTACCTTTATGGTTGTGTGGACTACCTTGCCATGTTTGCTGTCCACATGCTATACCTCATGCACATAGGTACACGCCCTTACTTCACTATCATTACTTGGTTGGTGTATCCGGGTACTACCCATTCGACTGTGTCACATACACGTTCGGATTATACAGCTGCCTTCCAGATTTTGCCAGCCTGTTCTACTCATTGGTAGGATGGCACCTTTTCCCATGTCCAAGCAATTCCTTACACATGTCCGACTGTTGTAAACATTGCCTCCCCACAATCAATGGTTGTGTTTCCACCTTTTCAATTGGCCACAGTGTGACATAGGGTTACCACCTGTCCCACTTTGTGAGGGACAGTCCCTCTTTAGGCAGTTGTGTCCTGACATGTAATTGTCAACATGGCAAATATCCTGAGATTTTAGGACAAACATATTTCTTATATTTTCTGTGATAGTTGCATTAAACAGTTAATTCTGTATCTAAAATACCTGACTGTTATGAGAAACAGACTAAGCAACTAAAATGCTACAGGAATATGCTTTTCTGTAGGCAAAACAGTTATGTTCTGTCCTTTATACTGGCCGTGGGTATGTGTCGGCCTGTACAGTCTGATGTCTGTACCAAACATGTCCCACTTTGGCCATTTGTGAGGGTGGCAACCCTACTGTGACAGTTGCGGTGAACACAGCATATTTTACAGACCGACAAATACCCACGGTCAGTTCGGCAGATAGAACTTACAATTCTTGCCTATATCTAAGCTTATTCTTGTAGCATTTCGGTATCTTATTCTGTTTGTTATGACATTTATGTATTATACGTCCAGTAAAATATGTTTAATGCAACTATTGCATGACGTCTATGGAGGAATTATGTCCTATATTCTCTGGACATTTGCCAGTTTTACATGTTTGTGTCAGGACATGTCTGCCCACAGAGGGACTGTCGCTCACAAAGTGGGACAGGTGGTAATCTTGGTCGACGGTACAGATCATACTGTTCCTTTCAGCCTACATGTGTCCGTGTTGTTATGGCTCATTTATATGTTCCTTCTGTTTCGTTTACATGTGTATGCTATTTCCTATCACATTTGGTATGTGAAATACGGACATACCTTTTGTATGTGACTATTACATGGCTTGTGGGATATGATTCAGACATACAGTCACTACCTATATCTACATTTCTCCTCCTGTATTTTGTTATGGACACATCTGCACAGCTATGTTCCCTCCCTCAAATTATGGGTCGGCTGGTGACCCTCTTCGTTGGACTGGACGTACCTACTGGATGCGTGCTAACATCTGATACGTTTCACTTCCACATGGTATAGCTATCTACACTATGTTGGACTATAGGCACACGGTTTTCCTGTCATTTGTTCATGGGTAGGGACCCATTATTCCCTACCGTGCATTTGTGTTTGAGTCTTCATTTTCTGTTCGCAGGGACTCTGCTTTGCATATGTTTCAGTCTCCACGGACACTGATAGGTACGATTACTATTGCTGGTGGAATATAATATTCAGCAGTTTAGGTTGCTCCTCGAAAGCCGACATTGACATGCCTCCCTGCACAACTTCGATACAACCCTTGCACTCACGCACGTTTCCTATGCACGTGGCTGTGGCAGCTGCACACCTTCATTAATATGCATATGGCATGACTACTCCACATCTACGCCGCACGGCCGGCGCAAGCCTTACGCTGAGCTTCATGAATCCGGGGGTTTGTTTTTAGATCTGATGAAGCAACTTTGATGTGACAGTACTCATCTGTTATATAGTTTCTACTGTTTTTATTTTTTAGATTAAACAAGTGTTTTATACAGCACTATGTTAGCTGGTTCTTTTACTTGCTGCAAATAAAATATACTGCCCATCACACAAACTGCAGTTAGTAGAGTGTAGGATAATTGCATGTAACTTGTACCAAGACCTTCCCATGGAAAGCAAAGATTGCATACCCAACAATGAATATTTTTTGTGACTGGTACTGCCTCTGTGGGAGTTGGTGAGGATACATGGCACCAGTCCATGTTCCTTTCCCATATATTGTTGTAATTGTTTAAATATTGACAATACTATAATAGATGATCCTTTCACTTACAGATGTACATGACAAGATGATATAGGGAATACAGAATTGTCCTATAAATCCCAGCACATTAGATTACTCCCAGTGGTTTCATTAATACGAATGCTTAACTACAATACTGTCACTGATTTCATTAATAGGAAGGTTTAACTACAATACTGCCAGTGATTTCAGTAATAGGAAGGTTTAACTATAATGCTGCCAGTGATTTCAGTAATAAGAAGGTTTAACTACAACACTGTCAGTGATTTCAGTAATAGGAAGGTTTAACTACAATACTGCCAATGATTTAATGTATAGGTTCATAGGATCAGTACTAGGCTAACTGCCCTTGTGGGACATTTTAAGCCTAGCCAATTACCCCATGTGAGAATCAAACCCTGCACCTTGTGTATGTAAAGTAAACACCTTAACCATTATGCCAACCTCCCACCCATACTAAAATACTGCCAGTGATTTCAGTAATGAAAAGGTTTAACTAGAGCTTTCTTCCATAAAACAGAAATGATGTGTTGTCAAGCAAATGCTTTTCATCCTTTAAGAATAAAGCATTGGTGCTCACAGTTACTTAGTAAAGTAGTGCTGTAATCACAGTATGATTTTGTCTACTTAGTGTTCTACTGCTGCCTCTTTAGTTTAGTAACACTTCCTAACCCTTTCTCAAGCAGGTATGTAAAATAAAACATACTTGTTTTTGACATAACTCCAGTTCTTGTCCTCCAAATGTCTCTCTCTCTCTCTCTCTCTCTATATATATATATATATATATATGTATAGAACTATAAATACGGATATGTGAAATAATATGAAATAATGTACTTATGACATAATAGATTATTATGTATGAAATAAACACTGAAATACTGTTTTTGCCTCTGTTAACACAAGGCTGTATCTCTCCAGGCTTACAGTTAACTTTTCTCCCCTCTCCCGTATGGTGTGCTAACTAATATAACTTTTGAAGCAGCTTCTTTCTCCAGGGACTCGTACCGTATTTTGTTTGCAGGAGCTAACAACAAACAGTCTTCGATCAGCTAACCTTCATCTATGGCTGCTGTAGACTTCTTGTGTGTAAGTAGTATGCTGAACGTGCTTGGCCTGTAGAATGCAATATATCCTGTGATGCTCTCTAGCTGTTCAGTATACAGCTAGTTAACTATTCTTATACTAACTCTGTATCAATACTCTAAACATAATTCAGCTTTACCTATGGCATAAAACACATTAATTACATTTCTTACTGTGTGTGTGTGTGTGTGTGTGTGTGTGTGTGTGTGTGTGTGTGTGTGTGTATATATATATATATATATATATATATATATATATAGATCTAGATGGCACTTAAAACCTGTAACGAGCTGCTTCCTGTAGTCAGGTGCACACGGTTTAATTCCTTCCATTTCTATTTGTCTAGTGTGTGACACTAAGTCACCAGTGCTCCCACGTTGCCCTGCAAAGGGATATTTATGTCTAGTTAGTGTACCTTCTTATAAATTGTATTAAACAAAAAAATGACATGTTTTACAATTTACAATATTAGGAATTAGAATTTAAAATTGTACCTTTTGACTGTTTTTTTTTTATTTTGCAGATGACAGTGCAATTAGATTATTCTAATATTTCTAATTAATAGACTTTTTTCCTGTCCTTAAAACAATGGTATTAATGTATGCCCACGACAAGTAGATAAAACAGTGTAAGCAAAGGGTATAGAAATGTTCATGTATGGTGCAGAGCCACATGTAATTATCACAGTGCTTTGTAATAAACCTCAAGTCAGGCTTGATAATATTTTTGTACCCAGCAAGTTATGATGTGTCATATAAAGAAAAACAGTGTTATGCTTTTATTACAGAACACAAGATGTCCAAAAGCCATGGAAAATGCGATGGCAACAAGGGTTGACCTCTCTTTCAATCTGATATTGCAGCTGCCAGAATGTCATAGTTGCACAAAAGTTTGTTGCAGCTATGACTCCAAATTCAAGGAACCTAAAATAAAAAAAAAAAGTTTAAATGTAAGCTTGCCAAAAAGAAAGACTACTTTGCTAAAACAGTACATTTATTTTTCTTTTTTTTTCTGCAATGTCTATTTAATATAATCAACTCCACGGTCATGTCACCCTGGAGTTAAGGGATCTGATCCATTTCTATGCCCCTTCCTGAAGTGTAAACGTTTCACTGAAATTTAACTTTAGTACATTTTTATTTATTTATTTATTTGTTTTACTTTTGTTTACTGGGAAAGTCCGACTGGACACAGGTCTATTTTCAGCAGAGGCCCAGGGAGGAAAGCTCCAGATAAAATACATAAATCAAGCAGGAAGAAATAAACAAGACTTAAGACTATGGACATCAAGTTATAACACAGTAAAATGTCAAAGATAACACATAGCAAATAAGATGAGAAACATTAACATTTAGCAGATAGTTTCATGTAGTACATAGTAAAAATAATATACATTTCCTACAACAGTGTTGATGATACTACTATAGAAATCACAGAAAATTAATAACAGTTACATTCTTATATAGCTTCAGTATTAACAGATTAAGAGTTGTAACCCATATTGTAAGTCTTTTGACTTAGAAGACTCGTCACTCAACACAGTAGTTTATCTGGGATACATAAATATGCTACACTTATTTAGGTGGTGTGGAATGCTGAAGCTAGTCATGAATGCTGGAAAGTAGAAGGGCTGAAACAGCATAACAGCAAACCTGTTGTGGATAGTCAAATTGTTACTAAGTAGTAGGGGTGAAATAACATAATAGAATTGATTAGTGAAACTTAATGTTTAGAAGGTCAAAATGAGAAACAAGATTTCTGGATCAAAACAAGGGAAAAATAAAATCAAAATCTGTGGGTCTAAGCAGGAATTCTGATGGGTTACTTGTATTAGACAGACAAGGGTTTTGTAGGGCATATTGGTTAAGAAGGAGAGTAGGCTGTAGAGTAAGTATTTATCCTGGGGAGTGACAGGAGCATAACCAGGTATTTGTATAGTGTGCTTTTAGGAGCTTTTTAAATTATGATGTGGAGCTAATGGACGTCAGGTGGCTAGGTAGGGTATTCCAAGCTTTAGAAATAGAATAACTAAAGACAGATTTCCTAGCATTATTATTATGTTTGATGACATCTGGGCGGTTTTGGATACTAGATCTTAAGGTTCTTGTTGGAGACTAAGGGATGATTAGGTTTTGGAATGCTGGAGTTTTAGCTGGGTAGTAATATAGTTTGTGTGCAAATGACAATTTATTGAGTTTCAGTAGCTGAGGTCGCTCAATCCAGTCTAGTTGTTTGAGAGCTACACAATGATGGGTCCTATATGGGGTCTCAGTAACAAATCTAGAAATCTTGTTGTAGCAAGATTCTAACTTGTGTAGGTTGGCTTTATGGAGGTTGGTTAGAACTGGGGATGCATAGGGTAAACAACAGATGTGTTCTGGCTATAGTGATTTTGGTGTGTTTAGTGAAAATTGCTTATTCCGATATAGGAGACCAAGTTTTTGTAAACCTTCTTGATAGTTTCGCTATATGAATGTTGAATTTCTGGTTGTTATCTATTTTTACACCTAACAGTTTGGTGTGGGAGGTAGAGGTGATCATGGTTTTGTTATTCGACATGATGGTAAAGTTGTCACATGGGGGAGGGGATCTACAGAGGCTGAAAAGAAGAAGTTTTGTTTTATTTGGATTTAGGATAAGGTGGGAGTTAGTGAACCAGGTCTCAGCTAATGAGAATCAGTTTTGGGTTAGGGAATGAAGGTCCGGTAATGTGTGGGCTGAACATATGAGGGTGATGTCATCAGCGTATCATACTACTGAGGCATTGGGTGTGGAGGATGAGAGCTGGGTGGTAAATAGAGAGAAGAGTGATGAGCCCAGTAGGGAGCCTTGAGGGACTCCTAAGGATACTGGTAGGGGAGGTGATAGTTGGTTCTGCCATTTTACTGCTTGTTGGCATTCTGGTAGGTAGCTTTTAAACCATGAGATAGAGGGCATGGTAATGTTTAAGGAGGATAGTGTATTAAGGAGTCTGTTATGGTTGACCATATCAAAAGCTTTGGACAGATCTAAAAAATGGTAGAAGCCAGTTGTTCTTTGTTTCTGTGGTGATTAACTGTGTTGGAAAAGGACATTAGAGCAGTGGTGGTGCTGTGGAAGTGTCTAAAGCTGTGCTGATATTTAGACAGCAGATTATAAAGAGCACTACAGATGCGATGTTTGCTCTGAGAGTGTTGATGGAGAAGTGCAGAGAAGGTCAGAAGGAGCTGCATTGTGTCTTTGTGGACTTAGAGAAAGCATATGACAGGGTGCCTAGAGAGAAGTTGTGGTATTGGTTGAGTAAGTCAGGAGTGGCAGAGAAGTATTTAAGAGTGGTATAGGATATGTACAAGGGTAGTGTGATGGTGGTGAGATCTGCAGTGGGAGTGACAGATGCGTTTAAGGTGGAGGTGGGATTTCATCAAGGATCAACTCTGAGCCCTTTCTTATTTGCAGTGGTGATGGACATGTTGACAGACGAGAACAGACAGGAGTCCCCGTGGACTATGATGCTTGCAGATGACATTGTGATATGTAGTGAGAGTAGGGAACAGGTTGAGGAGACCCTGGAGAGGTGGAGATATGCTCTAGAGAGGAGAGGAATGAAGGTCAGCAGGACTAAGACAGAATATATGTGTGTGAATGAGAGGGAGGATAGTGGAATGGTGAGGATGCAGGGAGTAGAGTTGGTGAAGGTGTATGAGTTTAAATACTTGGGATCAATGGTTCAGAGTAATAGCGAGTGTGGAAGAGAGGTGAAGAAGAGAGTACAGGCAAGGTGGAGTGGGTGGAGAAGAGTGTCAGGAGTGATTTGTGATGGACGAGTACCAGTAAGAGTGAAAGGGAAGGTCTACAAGAGGGTAGTGAGACCAGCTATGTTATATGGGTTGGAGACAGTGGCACTGACAAAAAGGCAGGAGTCAGAGCTGGATGTGGCAGAGTTAAAGATGTTAAGATTTGCACTGGGTGTGACAGGGGTAGACAGGATTAGGAATAAGTATATTAGAGGGTCAGCCCAGGTTGGACGGTTTGTAGACAAAGCCAGATTGCGTTGGTTTGGATGTGCTGAGGAGGGATGCTGGGTATATTGGGAAAAGGATGCTAAAGATGAAGCTATCAGGAAAGAGGAAAAGAGGAAGGCCTAAGGTAAGGTTTACGGATGTGGTGAGAGAGGACATGCAGGTGGTGGGTGTGACAGAGCAAGATGCAGAGGACAGGAAGAAATTTTTATTTATTTATTTTATTTTACATTTGTTGACCGGGATAGTCCGACTGGATGCATGTCCATTTTCAGCGGAGGCCCGGGGAGAAAAGCTCCAAGGGTAAGCAGATACAGCATTATATAATACCAGCATTACATATTACAAACAGACTATTTACAGAGATTACATAAGTAAGCAAGTTAAACAAGTTCCACAGGTTACAGTTAGTCCTGAGCACAAGTCAGGATTAAATTAAATTACACAGTAAACTAGTTAAACTGGTTAACAAATGGAAACAGATGATCCACTGTGGCAACCCCTAATGGGAACAGCCGAAAGAAAAAGAAGAAGAAGGGAGTCCATTAGTTGGGTGTGAATGGCTCTTTCTAGTATTTTTGATAAGATTGATAGAATAGCAGTTGGTCGGTAGTTGTTGATTTCTATCGAGTTGCCACCCTTGTGCAGTGGTATGATGTGGGAGATCTTCCATATTGTAGACAATTTACACTCTGATATTGCTCTATTAATTAGAATACCCAGAGGATAGGCTAGCCATAGGAATTCTACTGGTAGATAATTTGCAGCCAGGGTGGTTGGTTTAAGCCTGTGGAGGAGTTTTAAAATGGATTTGGTTGACACTGGGTGCAAGCTAAAGTGGGATGTATTATCTTGTGTGTTTGTACTATTTTGTGGGGTTGGTAAGACAGGACAGCTGCTGTTACTTTGGGTTTCTTCTAGGGCCTTAACTGTTTTGGTGAAATATTTATTGAACTGAGTGGGTATATTATCATGATTGTTTACTGTTGCAGGTGTTGATGTGCCAGATTTGCCTGCTTGAAGTATAGAGTTTATAGTGGATCAGAATTTTTGAGGGTTGTGAGTATGTTTTTCTTGGAGGTTTTGGTAGTAGTTGATTTTGTCTAGTTTAATGAGATTTTTGGCTTTAGTATGGAATTCTGAGTAGCATTGTTTTGTTGATTGGGTACTGTTTTTATGAAACTGTATCCATGCTTTGTCCCTGTCTTTGAGAATGGATTTAGTTACCTTAGGTAGCGCCAGGGAGAATACTTTGCTTTTATTCAAATGGTTCTGGTGGGTGCATGATGGTTTAATATTTGTAAGGAAGTCGAGTCAAAGTAGTGGACTCCCTCATCTAGTGATAGTTGTGTTAGTGGTTTCCAATTGCAACATTTTAGGGCATTTATAAAGTTATCTGGCTTAAACTTCTTTTTGTTTCTGACTACTCTAAAGGTTGTCTAGTTAATATGGTGAGTTCTTCTCCTAAGAAGGAAGGTAGGCAGACAGCCTGTTTGAGATGCGAGTAAGGGATCAGATATATGAATCCAGTCCAGATTGGACTGACGCTAAGATGTTTTAGCAGTTCTAGTAGGAGATGAGATTAGTTAGGTAAACCCATGGAGGTTAATGTAGGTAGATGGGTTGTGGCCAGAGCAGTTAAGCCAGTCTACATTAAAATCCCCTAATAAAATATTTTCTTGAGGAAGGGAGTTTGAGATCGATTCTAGTAGGCTTTTCATACTGACAGTGTTATCGCCTGGTGGGCAGTAGTAGCCTATAATATTTATGTGTTTATTGGGGTTCAGTTTTCAGCCTTGTAATGATGACGTCTGCATTGTCTATGTCTGGTATATTAGCATCAGGTTGTTCTAAGACAAGATGATTTTGGAATAGTGACATGTCTCTTACAACTCAAACTATACTCTTACCTTCTCTACTCCTCATACTCTATCACCTCACCTCCTATCACTCACAGTTACCTACTCCCCATTTCCATCCCTCAAACACCACTCTTAACTCAAGTACTACATCACAACACCATCTACTAATTTGTCCCTCTATCCTTCCCCCCACCACTCCCATTCCTAAAATAAAAATATCTCCCCCCTCTCCTTTAAAACATAAAAACAAAGTCTACTTGCTCATTAAAACCCCATTACAAACCTCTACTTCTATCTGGTGACATTCATCCTAACCCATGCCCTACAGACACTACGCTGAAAAATAACCCCCCTGTATCTAAACCTGCCAACCCCTCCAACCCACAAAAACAAGTACAATTCTGCTATATCAATGTCAGGAGCCTTGTAAATAAAGTTCAAGAACTCCATGCTTGGATAGCTAACTATACTCCTGACATAGTTACCCTAACTGAAGCATGGTTAAAACCACACCATCTGGACAGTGAAATCATCCCTCCTGGCTATAATATCCTTAGATTAGATCGACCTAAAAGAAAAGGAGGAGGAGTCTCCATACTCTACTCCAACTGTCTCTCCCAAATCAGTCCCACACTAGACTTACCCTCCTTCTCACCAGCTGAACTCCTACTGACCAACTTCAAACTTAACAGTTTCAACACCATAACTGTCACAGCAATCTGTATTCACCCTGGCGATAATATTAACATACTTGAGATCATCCTATCTCACCTCTCACATACCATCCACAATGAAATAATTATACTGGGAGATGTAAATATTGATTGGCTTACAATACAAGCTCCCAACACTACTTCCTGTATAAACCTACAGGGGTTTGAGCAGCTAATCACAACCCCAACCTACATTAATAAATCTCACCTACCTAGCTCTCTTCTTGACTGGATATTGGTCTCCCACCCTCAAAACTATCATAACTCCCAAACCCTTCCAAATGCCCTCAGCGAACACTGCCCTATAATAGTTACCAGACATACTCCCCACCTTACTAAACCTAACAAATTTATTACCACCCGCTCACTTTCTCATTTCTGTCCTAACTCCTTTATTCACCAACTCTCTAAAATTAACTGGTCTTACCTCACCACTCTTTCTTTAAATGAAGCTGTACACTCCTTCAATATTACATTCCTAAACATTCTTAACTCCCTTTCTCCTCTTCGCACGATTAGAATCAAATCTAATACTGCTCCCTGGCTCACTAAATCTACCAGAACCCTCATGAAAGACCGGGATAGGATTTGGAAAATGTGGACTAAAACTAGGACCCCTTCTCTTCTTCAGAAATATAAAGAACTCAGAAATAAAATAAAAAAAATCATCCATTATGACAAAATAAACTTCTATGCCAATCCTCCCTCTACTCATAAATCAGACCCAAAGAAATTCTGGAGCTCTATTAAACAGACTCTTTATCCAGGAAACCCTTCCTCTCCTAACCCATGTCCCAGTGCAACACCTGAAGACATAGCCAACAAACTTAACAATCATTTTATAAACTCAGTAACCTCCATAATAAATTCTCTCCCCCCAGAAACAACACTAGCACCCCCACAATCTCTATACCTCTTCCAAATCCTCCTAACTCCTTCTCTCTAAAATCAGTATCAACTAACTATGTAAAGTCATTACTCTCTAAACTTAAACCTTGCTCCCCATCTGTTGACAAGCTACTCTCTTACTTCCTGCATATTGCCTCTGAACCTCTTGCCTATCCTGTATCCATCTTAATCAACTGATCCATTTCTGAATCCTATGTCCCCACTGTATGGAAGAATTTCTTTACTCTACCCATTCTCAAAGGGGGCAACTCCTCAGACATATCCAACTTCAGACCAATTGCCATACTCTCTCCACTCTCAAAAATCCTAGAGAAATGCATTCACAAGCAGGTAATGCATTACCTTCACCAGGAAAACCTTCTCACATCCACACAGCATGGTTTCTGTCCCAAGCATAGTACAACTACTGCACTCATATCATTCATCAACATAGTCTCCCTAGCTCGTGATAACAATAAACTTGTCTCATGCCCATTCCTTGAACTTTCTAAAGCCTTTGACACTGTCTCTCAGCCACTCCTTCTAGATAAACTCACTAACTTACATTTCTCTCCACCTACTATTGCCTGGTTCTCCATCTATCTCTCTACCCACCAGCAATCAGTTAAATGGCTCTCTGCACTATCCTTCCCTCTCACTGTACAAATGGGAGTCCCTCAAGAGTCCATACTTGGACCACTACTCTTTAATATTTTCACCAACTTGCTCTACTCCTCTTGTCCCCAGTCATCTCTTGTGCAATATGCTGATGACTCAACTGTTATAACCATTGCTGACAACCAAACTGACCTCCACTCAACTACCCAGGCATCCTTCCACACCATTGAGACTTGGCTTAGTGATGACAAACTAATACTTAATCCAAAAAAAAACTAATCTCCTACTCTTCCTCCCTAAAAACATCACCACACTCAAAAGTACATTTACCATCTTATCCTGCAACAACACTATCATCTTAGCTGAATCTAGTACTAATTGCTAGGTTTTACAATAGATGATCAGCTTAAGTTTGATCTCCATATTACTAACTTGGTAAAAAGAACTCATCAGAAACATGGACACCTTTTCCGTAGCAAAAAATACTTAACTAACACTGCCCGAATAACTCTCTCCTAGGCTTTATTACTCCCAACACTCCTGTACAGCTGCAACATATTCACAAACCTAAATTCTACACTTATTACCAAGCTTGAAACTACCTATAATAAGATCAGCTAACCAAACCTACAAGTCAAACCACTGCTTAACACTACAGCAACTAGGCTGGCTAGAATTCCCTCAGCTGCTCCAACTATACCAACTACAAATCATCCACTCTATCCTCTATCTACCCTCCTTCTGCCCCAGCCTTTCCACTATCATATTTAAATATTCCCCTGCTAGGATGCTACGCAGCTCAAATCAAGAATTATTAGACATCTAGAAACCCAAAACCAAAATAGGCTGCCTTCTCTATAACTTATACACAGCTACATCCTAGAACCAACTCCCCTTGGAAATAAAATCCCTCCAGGATATCAAAAGTTTCAAATTAGCCACAAGGAAATACCTAAAAACCAAGTGGTCTTGCCACTGCAGCCAACCACCCTGAAACCACCATCCTTTCACCTATTTCACCACCTCACTCTTAATGTATCTCTAACACTATTCCCCTGCCTCTTCTACCTCTTCCCTTCCTCTGTCTCCAACCACTCTTAATTCTTACAGTCTCAAAACAACATACCTGTCTAGTCTGTCTCCTATACTCTACCTCCCCTACATCTCCTACTAGCCATTCTTACTTTCCTTTCTTGTTTCCAAACTCCTATACAACTAGATCCTACCCACTTTAAATAAGCATTTGTCTAACTATTAACTCATTTTGTTCTAAGCAGCTTAAAGAATATTGTAACTAGTCACATTTTCTTCTGCTAATTGTTTAAAACCTTGTTTGTAACAACTCACATACTTGTCTGCCAATTGTTAATACTCTGTATAATTGAATTGCCCGAGGAACTTTTTTTCTCTCCAGGTCTCTGCTTGGAAGATCCTATAGCTGATTGTTACTACTATGTTACTAAAATTTAATAAATTGTTTTCTCCCTGGGTCTCTGCTGAAAATGAGCCAAAAGCTCAGCCAGACTAACCCGGTTAACAAATGTAAAATAAATAAATAAATAATAATGCTACGCCCCCACCCCCTTTGTCTATTCTGTCTTTGCGTATGATGTTATAACCTGGTGCTGTTATTAGATTGTTGTTAATTTCTGGTTTTAGCCAGGTTTCTGTCAACAATACAATTTCAGGTTTATATAGAGCTAATAGGGCATGCAGCTCATGAACATCAGATGCTTCTTATATTAAGGTTAAAAAAAAAGAAGAGAGGCCTCGTGTCTATGGATGAGAGGAGTAAAGTGATCAGGGTCTGGGCTAGGCAGAGTGGTGGGCCAGGGATGGGGTGTTTGTCACCACAACATGTTAGTTTATTTATTATATGTAGGTACCATGCAGTGTTTTAGAGATGTCTGGGATTTGCATTTAAGTGACATTATTTTATATACGTAATAGTCAATGTGG
This sequence comes from Protopterus annectens, assembly GCF_019279795.1. Taxonomy (NCBI): domain Eukaryota; kingdom Metazoa; phylum Chordata; order Ceratodontiformes; family Protopteridae; genus Protopterus; species Protopterus annectens. The sequence goes on along the minus strand of NC_056728.1, from coordinate 166,027,941 downwards.
GAGGGTTTGAAGAGACATGAAGCTATGATACTTACATATTGATTGAAAAGTTCATTAATAGTTTTGCTGCTGAACCTTCAATGAAATCAAAAAACTGTAGCCTTAACTATAGCAGAATGATATGCCTTCTTTTTTCGAAAGGAGAGCATATAAGGAAGACAAACTTGAGCTTTTCACATTGTTGTCAAACAATACTCTGTTATAAAATTATGTGTTTGCAAATTTATTATGTGCATGTATTTGGCAATATGTTGTCATGCACAAATAGATACACACATACGTACACACACAAACACACCCCATACTGACAATCAGATCCTTGCCATTTTAGCATATTTTTTCAAACGTGTATAAGACAGTGAAAAACAGCTTTGGAACATTTGAATGTCTATATTTTTGCTAACAGGATATCATATAACATTCTAGCACTTTTTATATTTACAATGTGAAGATTCTTAGAAATCTGTTTGTTGCAATGGAAATAATAAAGGTCACGTCTGGTTCATGACATAAAATGTGCTTTTTGGCAGTTTATAACACCAGTGAATTTAATCTGATTGGAACTGAGAGATAGCCAGCATAACAAACCAAATCAGTAGATCTATTTCTATTTATGCAAATATTTTTGGATATAATATAAAGCTCATATTGCTGATGCAAAACACATAAGCTAAAAAATAACCATTCTGTCAAATTAAAACAACTTCATCACAACTTTTACAGTGTGCAGATTTGCAATACAGCTTAGATCTGCTCATGCTGAGATATAATACCCATTGTCTCGCTCACGTAAATCGCTGACTGGATTAAGTTTCATGTTTATTGCAAAGGAATAGTGTATAAAGTAAGTTAAGAATTATTTCCATATTTTAAAAAAGAAAAAATAAATTTGTATGGTAGATACTCATATAGATTCTGAAGATTATTTAAAGATGGCAGTGTGTATATTTGATGTGCACAGTTGCTGGGCGATGTAATCAAACTCGGTAGTCCTAGCAAAATTTCATCTTTGCTCATGCAATATAACAGAAAAAAAACAGTAAGACTTACAGCCTTTAATAATGATCTCACTACTGTGTATTTATGCTGAAATGCTCAAAGCATGAAATATCATTCTCTCTGATGAAAAAGCTGTCTAGTGCTGTATTATGACTTAATTTCTTTTGGCTGTTTACAGGTTTCTAGAAACTATGAAATTTTCAATTGCTTTTTGTTTTGCCTAGAGTTTATTTACAATGGATATCAGACCTAATATTTAATATTTCTTTCCCAGATGCTCCAGCTATCTATATTTGCCACTAGGCAGAGAGGAGCTCTTGGAGGTCAAATAACTTTACAACTTTCCCACAGTATGCAATCAGATCAGAGCTGATATAATGCAGTGAAATTCTGAATTTCTTCTGATGCAGAGATTAAAGTACCATCTGAATTATGAGAGCATTATTTTCTAATTTTACAAATTCTGAGTATTTTAGATGGAAAACAAATATTTACACCACCCCATACTCTAACGTACATACACCTTATTTTGAAGCTTACTTTGTTAAAGAGATTTAAAAATCCTTGCTTGTTTGAAATGTTATTGGAGAGCTCTCACTGTTGACCTGATAATAAATAAAGCAGGTAGCAGTGTTATGATGCATTAAATATATAAATCAAAATGTCTAAATGTGATGTATATAAAATATCTGAGAATTAAGTTAATTAAGATTGAGTTTAAAGATAAAGAAGGAATTAGGAAAAGGGCCTTCTCGTTTTTATCTCCAGTAATTAACCAAAAACTCATCATTTGATTAGAAACATAAACAGATTTTATCATTTTCTTTGCTGCGTAAATTTACTTATAAATGCAATCAGCTACTGATGGGAATGCTTGCAAACATAGCTGCAGATGTATGCCTATGGTAATGTACTGTGAAGGTATGATTATGAATAACCTGTTTAATACAGGCTGTTGATTGTACTGCTAGCTTATTGGAAGGGTGAGGATGGAATCAGATGCGTTTCTCTTTCTGGCTAGAATTTCATATACCTTGGAAGCACAAGATGAATGACTTATTTCATCAGTTTGCATTCCTGAGTGCACCCCCAGATTTGCCTGTATTTATTGTTAACTGGACCCATGATATCCCAAGTAAGAATTAGGACTTCTGGTATTATTTCTTTGTTATACTCTTTAGCGAGTGTGTTGGGAACTCCACTACTAGCAAATGAACTACTTTTAACACTTCCAAACAAACTAGTTCAGTCACATGCTATATAAACAAGTTTGAGTAATAGTCTACTGGCTTGTTTCTTCTCTTTGACTTTTACATGCCCATTTTCTTTAACCACCATCTGCAGTCACCGTATAACTCAAAACATTATAATATGCCTATTAACTAAGGGTCATTTTGGGGTATAAATGGCAGAATTAATATCTTTCAGTGGTACTTGCTCTGGGATTTAGAAAGAATCCCATCATGGACTGTAACAACTGCAGTTAAAAAGGTCTGAGATTGTGGAAAATGCAATTAAGGGACATTTTAGCCTCAAAACAAGTAACTCCATTTGTTTCCAGTATATCCATGATGTATTTTATTATGTTTACTCAGTCAGTTAGTAATGCCAGACTTTAAAGTATGTCATCTCATTGTTCAGAGACAACATCATGATGCCAAACCTGTTGTTCTGTTGAATTTTTAAATGAAATTGAAGTTATATGCAAAAATTAGTTGGGTTGGTTAGCATTTATCCCAGCTTTGTGCAGAAGTATGCCACATGGACATTTATGTGTATTGTGCCCCAAACGGACACACATACCCTCTATCACAACTGCCCTGTTCCTTTGTTTTCCCATGCCCTGCTACTCACAACTCATGGAGAAACAGAGTACAAAGCACTAGTCCAGATAAAATCACTTTAGCTGGCAGATCTAAGAGTTTCTCCCTCTGATGCCTTCCCTGTGGGAGTAATAAAGGTGCCTTTTTGAAGTTTCAAGTAGTTTGTCCAGTTAAGTAGATGGACTAGTCTCCTTTTTCCAATATATTACATTTAACAGATTGGTTATTTAAAGGTAGTTACAGACAATGGTGTGAGGGTCCAGGGGAGCTGACTGGAGGAAAATCTAGGAGATGGAAAAACAAGCAGCCAATTGAAAAGCTTAGAACTTAGTCTCTTATTTGAATACTCCTGACAGACTCATGAGGGTTTCAGAAGCCAAGAACCAGGACACTGAACTTCTGTTACAGATTGCAAAAAAACAATTGATGACATCTGATGAAGTCTGTGTTTTAACCTTGATGAAAGTGCTTAAACTTTTTTCTGTGGCAATATATTAAAACCATTTCTTCCAAGTTCGTTTAGTGTGGTGGTGTTTGCTTCATGAGGGTTTACCAGCTCAGCAACCTGTGGAAGCTCATTCTTAGTTATTTTTTTAATTTATTTTTATTTTTAATTGTTAACAAAGAAAACTTGAGAGCACGCAATGAGCTAAAACTATAGAACTATATTTAAGAAAATACTTTTGCCTGACCTTCATCCAGTCCAACAAACAGAGTGGTTTATACTTTGATCATTTGAAAATGACTGCTTTTACTGGGCTATCAGCAAACTTTATCAGCATGTTTGTAACACATGCAATATGAAATGCTGTGTCTGCCTTTGTAGGGCTCATATTCCTTGGAGTTAATTATGAAAGCTTTATTACAGACCTTTTTTCAGTCTGGCTTGTCCTTATTGATTATTGTATCACTAGTTATATAAGAGTCTGTGCCCACTTTTACGGGGCTCATATCTCCTGAAATATATTATGAAGGGCTAATCTTTTGCATAGTGAAAAGGTTTACTCTGCCTACTTCTAAGAGGCTGATATACATGGTTAATGTGGCCAGTCCCCATTCTTCTTCCTGATGAAGACAAATCTTTATATGCAGGGGAGGTAGTCACTTAAAGCTACACAAGTGACTTCCATTTTTTGAACAATACATGCATCCAGAGAAAGAGCTTACAGTAGAAACAAGTCATGGTGTTCATTTAAACAGAGCTCATGGATGTGCACAAGTAGGAAGAAAAACATAAGTAAAGTTTGAGACCTCAGAACCTTTTGTTTAGGCTTTCTGTACCCATGGAATGAAAATCCACCAAATGTTGAACTGCAGAGTTTAAAAGAATCTTTAACAAAATAAGAATCTCAGATCTACTTTGAACGTAGGCAAACTGTACCTATGGTGTAAAGAATGTAGCAGTGTAGACTGGTGCCTAAAATATAAGCAAACTAACTGACTACTACACATACATACATACATACATACATACATGCTTACACCTCTGCAGCTCACTACAAAATGGCAATCTTGCTTGCACATGTTCAGTATTTATATAAACGTGCAAGACTGGAAAGCTTCTGAATGGTACACACACTCTGATCTACATCCTCCCTCTTTACTGAGCTGTCTTGCAATGATAATGACATTTGAATAGACATGCAAACTATACAGACAACAATGAATAAAGATTCATGTCCAAGTTGGCATGTATCTAGAACATGGTCTGGAAATGCAACCTGATCTTGTAATGTAGCAGTTAAGACTTGGTTTAGCAATAAGGACAGTCATTGGTGAATGATCTGCTTTAGGACTCTCAGGGATATTCTCAGGAACAGGGATATTTGCTGGAATGTCCTCTGGAACATTAGGTAAGTCACTTTGAGAACTAGAGTCTTTATCACAGGCAAGATGCTGCAGTACTGGCTCAGACACCAGTACTAAATGTTTCTGATTCCATCTAAATTCTACTCCTTGCGAGTCTACAATGCACAATCTTGGCTCTGGACATAAACTTTTCACGGCTCCAATCCGATCAAAACCTTTTGCTGTCTGCATCCTCATTATCTTCCGTTCTTGTTATGGATTGAGAGGTTTATAGGTATTATCATAATAGGACTTCTGGGACAAATGCTTTTTTATGAGTTGAGTTTTCACTGCTTTGTTGTTATTAGCACATGGAACCAACAGTTTGCTGCTGATTGTTAGTGTGGTTCTGGTTTGTCTCGAAATAAGTCTCTGGGCAGGTGAACCAAGATGATTATTGTGAGGAATCTTTCTGAGATTCAGGAGATTTAGAAAAACATTTGTAGTGTCTCATTTCACCTTCTCTAATAAGTGTTTTATTTATTTTTATTTATTTAACATTTGTTTACCGGGATAATCCAATTGGACAACAAGTGTCCATTTTCAGCAGAGGCCCAGGGAGAAAAGCTCCACATAGAACACAAAGAACATTAATCAACGGTATAACATTTATATGTTACAAAATATAAATGTTAATAAACAATGGACAAACATGTTACATGATGATTTGAACACAGACAGACAGTTGCAAGTATTAGCTTAAAAGTTGGTTACAATGAATGAATATGGGAAAAGCATATTTACAATTTCTGTCTATAGCATTTTCATAGCAGAAAACATATGAGCAATATTTACAATGAGCATTGGTTGTACACATTATTAGTATTCACCAGAGGCATAAAGAAATAGTATTCCTGCAAATCAGTGAGGTTTCAATGTGGCCCATTGCAATTGCATAGCTGGTTGGTGTGGAGTTATGATTTAAGGAGTTTTTTGAAGGTGGAAGTACAGTTTTGCACTTCCACCTTCAAAAAAAACTCCTTAAATCATACGTACAGTTTTCCACTTTGAACTGCATGTTCTGCCAAACCATTTGCCTGTAGGTACTCAGGGCTGCTCATAACATAAATAAAGTCCCACTCTTCAGCAAACCTGTTGAACTTTGTGAGAACTACATGGACAGAAAAATGTCTCCTTAACTTAGTAATGACAATACTGGATGTCAGATTAGGAAATAGATCAATCTTGAACGAATTTGAATAGGAGTCTACAAATACCAAATAATGTTGACCATTCCATTTGAAAATGTCTGTAGCTACGGTCGACCAATGTAGTTCAGGAATCTAGTTTAGATGAAGTGGTTCTTTTTGTTGATGCAGTTTAGTACTATTACAAACAGAACAAGATAAAAGTACTCTCTCAGTATCTCTTGACATAGAAGGCCAAAACACTAGCCCTCTCACCCTTCTTTTGGTGGTGGCCATGATGCAAGATGTTAATAGACTCTTGTTGGAAGGATTTTGGAACAATCACTTTTGGACCTTTCATAATGATGCCATTGTCAGACAAAATCTCATCTCTGTAAGGAAAATAAGGTTGCACTTGTAGTTGTAAACAAGATTGCTTTGATGGCCATCCTCGACTGATAAAGTGGTTCAGCTTCTGGAGAGTTGAATCTGAAGCTGTATAGTTCTTATCAAGACATGTGGAAGAACAATTTCTCACTTCCATGACTTCAAAATCAGGTTTCTCATTCTCATGTCCAGTTATGCGCTGGGTGATCTGAATAAAGTATCAGCAAGATAAAGAATATTGCTTTTTGTGTAAACCAGATTGAAATTATACTTTTGCAATTTCAACATCATGCGCTGCAATCTCACAGGAGCTGTGTGCATTGGCTTTCCCAAAATAGTAACTAGAGGTTAGTGGTCGGTCTCAATTTGAATAGGTCAGCCATAAATATAATCATGAAACTTTGAATATGCAAACACAATTGCCAAGAATTCTTTTTCTATCTGTGCATACTGTATCTCAGTTTGGGTTAGAGTTCTCAAGCATAGGCTACTGGTCTGCCCTGTTAAAGAATACTGCACCAAGACCAAACTTAGAAGCATCACAAGAAACAGTTACTGGTTTGTGCGCATCATAGTATCCTAAGGTAGGTGGATTGGTAATTCTCTGTTTCAGGACATCAAATGCTCTTTGGTGTTGTTCTAACCAGGACCAGGTTACATCTTTGCATGTAATCTCTCAGACTGGTGATGAAAGTTGGCTCAAATCTGGAATGAACTTGCCTAGGTAGTTGATCAGGGCTTGGACATTGTCTGGTGCTGGCATCTCAAGAATTGCTGTTTGCTTGGAAGGATCTGGTCGTAAGCCTGAAATAGTAAACAAATGAACAATATAAGTAATTTCTCATAGCATGAACATGCATTTCTGAGTATGCGGCTTAAGATTCACTTCACGAGCTCATTCTAAAACTTTTCTGAATTTTCTATCATGTTCAGCTTCACCATTGCCTCCTACAAGAATATCATCTACTCTAATAGCATATGGATAGCCTGAAAAAATTGTTCCATTGCACACTGAAATACTTCAGTGGCAGAATTTATCCCAAATGGTATTCTCAAAAATCTGTACCTGCCAAAAAGAGTACTGAAAGTGGTTAGCAACTAAGATTTGCAGTCAAGTAAAATTTGCCAACATAAACTTTTTGCATCTAAGACAGAAAAAACAGTGGCATTTGGCATAATAGCAGCAACGTCTTCAACTGTACACAGTGGATGATGAGGTCATTTTAGTGCTTTGTTCAAGTCTCAAGGATCAATACATATCTAATATCATCTGAGCTTTTCATGAGCTATTACCATTGAGGATACCCATTCAATTAGTTCTTCTACTGGCCAAATCACTCCTTGCTGCACCATTCTGTCTAGCTTGGATTTGACTCTGCTCTGCATAGCTACTAGAACTTTCTGTGCTGGTCTGACAACTGAGCTGACATCAGGGTTTAACTTCATGGAGTACACAACTGGGAGTTTGCCTAGTTTGTCTTCAGAAAGGTCAGCATAGGTAGAAAAAATAGGCTGGGCAAAATTAGAACAGTGGTCTTTCAAGCTTACATGCTGGACGTCCTGATTAAATGAAAGTAGTCCCATTTTCAAACTGTCTCTGAGGCCTAATAATGACTGTACGTGTCTTTTGAACACATAAAATTGCAAGTTGTAGCTGTTCCCAGCAGAGTAACATGAAATCACTACTGGACCTTCTGTTTGAATTTTGTAACCACCATAAGTAACAAGCTTTGCACACTTTGCCAAATCAAGGTTTTCACCAGCTCTTACTTTAGCAAACACTTCTGCTGATATAACATTGCACTTTGAACCTGTACCAACTTTGAGCTCTATGGGTCTCCCATTAATGCAAACAGTACAAACTACTTCATTGTTTGCCCACAAATGTACTGCCTTCACTTTTTCACCAAGCACAGACACACTATCAACATAAAAAGTAGGGTCACAACTTTCTAATTGATCAACTTGTCTCTTGGAATGTTCTCTTTTAATAAAAGAATGGGCCTCTTTTGATTTAAAAAAAACTCTGAAAATGATTGCACTTTGACCAAAAGCTAAGCACTTTTCTGTTTTAGACTCATGATGTCCACCACAATGACAACAGTTGACTATGGGCTAGGTGAGGGCACATGCCTTGAGTTTGCTGACTCACCCTTGTGCTTCAAGGAGCATGTCCCTTGACAGAGCACATGGGATTTGCTAGAAAGTTTCTGGGTTTTACTGAAGTTGCCCCTCCCTTGGACCTGTATCTGTTACCCACGTGCTGCATACTATCAACATTATCTTTGTTGCAGCTCCTTCCAAAGCTATTCTCCTTTGTAAGCATGTTTGTCTGCTTATCTGTTAGCTCATAAATTTGACAAATCTCTTTGGCCTTATCAAAATTAATTCACTGTCTCAAAGCAAAATATTTCTCACTGCATCATCTTTAATACCACACACAAGCCTGTCTTTTATCGACTCATCTCTTAAATCACCAGAGCTGCACGTTTTAGCCTTGTTTCTCAAGTCAGTTATATATGCTGCAAAGGTTTCACCAAGCTTTTGATCTCTGGTGTAAAATAAGTGCCTTTCCATTGTAATTTTCATTTGGGGGTTACACATTTCTCTAAATTTTCATTTTAAACACTCTGGGTCTTCCCTTGTTTCAGCTGTTACCACTATATGGCAGTTCCCCTTCCAGTGCATACACAAATGAATGCTGCCTTTCAATGGCTTCTAAACCAGATAAATTAAGCAAAATAAATGCCTTTTTATGTGTATCTTTGTCATAAAATGTAGCCTGTATGAAAATATCATGCTCTTGCTCAAACACTCTCCAATTTTCTGTAATATTATTATCAAATACAAGTTGAGCAGTTCTGCAAAATCCATCTGCCATGCCTCAAAGTACACTTAAACACAATGCAAAATGACACTTGTAATTATGTATGAACATGCACACACATACCAGGTACTTGTAACAACATTCAAATGCACAATAAACTCTTCGAAAGACTGTACTTTGGGAAATATTCTTTGAAGTAGCTGTATTTTACAAAATGACTGCACTGTAATACTGCACAAACATGCAAATACTTTATACATTTCGGATATTTTTAATAGATTTAGTTAATATGAAAAAGTAGCGCAAAAATACAGTCATTTTCCTTTTTTAAAACATTTTATGTGATTCAGATATCATTTCAAACACTTTCATAACTATTTTGAAAATTTATATCAATCTGTCACAGTTCTGGACATTTCATTTAGCTAAAAAATTGTTTTGAGCATTCTGAGTGCTTCATTTTGTATTAGTTGAGTAAAAAAATAATTTAAGCAAGTTTTAGTATCTGGAATTTGTTTCTATCCTGTTTTGTGAGTTGTTTGAGCAGTAGGGATGATCCATTCCTGTATATTCCTGCAACTTTAACCACGTGCCTCATGGTCTTGACTCTGCATCCCATTCAGACACCATGTTGCTCGTCTTGTGTAGCTAGTTAAGACGAAGAGGCTCAAGTGTTCATTTATATACTTTATTACATACAAACACATCAGGATTGATAGGAGCAGCATAAAATATAAATGAACAATCTAACTGACTGACTACTACACATACATACATGCTTACACCTCTGCAGCTCACTATAAAATGGCAGTCTTGCTTGCATGTGCTCAGTATTTATAAACACATGCTAGCTCACTAGAAAAATTCCTAAAGGTACATAGACACTCTGATCTACAGAACGTCCCTGGTCTCTGAGCATGGCTTATGGTGTTCCACTCTGGAATCTTCACTATCAAGCTTCTTCTTGAGTGTAGCAGTTATTGAGGGCTCTTCTGTTCAGATTCTTCCTCTTTTCAGGTTCCTGGTGGTGAAGTCAGTGCAAATGAGAGGGCTAGATAACTCTCTGCCTGGCTAGATAAAGGGCTGGAAACTGGGATGGACCAGGTGGAAGGGCAGTTATACAATCTACTAAGAGATAAGGTGGTACCACAGGGTCTGGGGTGGGGGGGGGGGGTTAAATGATGTAAGAGGCTGATGTAATCAGTAAGAGTACGGGTTGTCAGTAAAACTAGAAAGCTAGTGTGTGGATGCCTTTTTTTACTCGTAACAACAACAAAAAAAATAAAGAAAAGCCCAAGTCCAAAATGAGTAGTAGAAAGCATTTTCAAATGTTGCTGTTTAAGTTTCTGCACACTATGAGGTAAAAAGCATTTTCAAATTCTTGACAGTCACTGTTTAGAGTGTCTTGTTACCCATGTTACTGGTTCACCATATAAACCATACCAAGGTAGAGTCCAGGGACATTATAAAAAAAAGAATCTACAATCATATTTAGACATGCTACCAATACATGTAACCCCATACAAATTGCAGGAGAAGTCATTACTGTGCACATTGCGGGTGCTGCAAAGAGCACTTCTGGCTGACATCAAAGATTGAAACAATACTAATTTCATGAACTTTAATCGTACTTTGACTTAAAAATGGGGTCCATTCCCATCATGGTATTAGAAACCCAAAAGACTTGGAGACATTTAAAAAAAGGTAGATGCAGTGATCTAAAAATCTAATTCCTTTATTGACTTTTTTATATTAACAGTAGAGATTAAAGTTAATTAACAGTTTAGGTCCAATCCTGGTTTAAACAGTACAGGTGTTTAAGCTGTATGATTTATGGTAAGTATTTTAGTGCCAGCACACTTTTAATAGAAATGCTTGAGTTTACTCCAGGGAGTGGTGGGTATCCAGCCTGATCTGCCTGTTTAACTCTATTTTTTCTAGGATGGTATTTTTGTTTCCCACTAGTGGACCCATAGTGAGCTTGTCCATGATGTGGAAGTGAAACCTCCCTGGTCTGGGAAATCATGGCAGTGCTTCACTAGTTAGTTTTTCAAAATCTGGAGTCTGATATCAGAAATGTGGTGTGCCACCCTGATTTTGAACTTGTTCACAGTTATTCCCATGTAAAAACAACTGCAGCCATTATACTGTGCATGGTATATCACAAACACAGTGTTGCAATTCCCAGAAAAAGTGCTATTGATTTTTCTCCTGAGTACTGGAAAAAAAAGCAGGTAGTCCTTTTTACTCAAATAAGTGCAAAAAGAGAGACCACAGGGGTACGTTCCTCTATTGTCCTCTGGTCTGAATTTGCACTCTACCCAGTTCCTTATGTTCCTGGCTGTCTTGAAAACAAAGTAAGAATGGGGTCCTAGGCATTTTTTAGTTGTTTATTGTCTGCAATCATCATTCAGTTATCGGTTATGATCGTTCTGATTGTTTTGTAATCTACTGTAAAAGTGAGTGCTATGCTCTTTTTCTTTTGTCCTCCTGTGGATCCCCGGTGTTGGTTTCTGTGGAGCCCTAGAAGTCTCCCAGGGAGGTCCCTTAATGCAGGGTCTTCTGCCACTTTTAAAATTCTTATGGGGTTGAGGATGGAATCCAGGAATCAGTTGCTGTACTCCCTAACAAGGAAGTCTTGATGTAGGCTGATTAGATTTGTGATGAAATCTATAAGCTTTTCAGAAACACATGCAATTCTCATCCCTTGAGATTGTATTACATTTCTCGTAGTGATCTAGGGGTACATGCTTTTCCTGTGCAGCAACACGTTAACTCTGGTTGGTTTTCTAAGCAGGTTAATGGAGAGGCATTTTGTTTTCAATGCCCTTAGATATGGTTATGTCTAAAAAGCTGACTGAGGACTTGCTGTGAGAGGTTGTGAATCTCAAGAAGGTAGTGGAATTACTGATATGCCTGTAAAAGTCATTCAGTGTGACTTCATCACCCTCCTAGATAATAAATATGTCATCGATGAAATTGAGACAGCATTTCATTGATGCAAAATAGGGACCTTAGTATACTGCCTCCTCCCATTTTCCAAGAGCCACATTGGCCAGGCTTGGGACCATAGCTGCCCCTTAGCTGTTCAAGTAGTCTGCTTATAAAACTTGTTGAACATCATGTAGTTGTTCCTAAGGATTAGATCCAATAACCCTCCTAGAACTTCTGTCCCTCCTGGTAATACATTCCTGTCCTTTTCATAGGCCTCTGTTACAGATTAAAAACAGTAGCTGTATGGAAGCACTGTATTGTTTCCACATCTATTGTGACCAGTATGGTGGAATTGCTGACTGGAATATGTCTAATTTTACCCAGAAAATCCAAGAGAGTCTAAAATAAAAGATTTGCTGGCCTCTGTTATTGGTTTTATCAGAGCATTAAGGTAGATGAATATTGTCTCAGTTATGGAACAATCACTTGCCACTACTGGTCTGTAGGGAGGATCAGTGATATTCTTATGGGGTTTTGGTATCCCAAAGAAGCTTGGTATTTTTGGGTGGGGGCTTGACCAAAAAGTCAAAAAGCTTAGCATCTAGTGAGTCATCCTCATGCAACATTCTTAACTTCTTTCTCAAATTATTATAATTAACATTCAAAGCATTAAAATTACATTTACTGTAAAATGTTTTTATTGTGAAGCATGATGTCAATCTTGCAGTGCCTCCCCCCTTATCTGCCTTCATGATTCTGCATCTAACCTGGTACGGTATATCTGGTGAGCTAGTAACATGGGAAACAAGCCACTTATATATAGAGAGACAGATATTGATATAGATATTGTGATCTCAAGATGGCTACAATCTAAGCAGCAATTGCCATGAGTTTGAAAATGCTTTTTACCTTGTAGTGTGCACAGACTTAAAATTAACTTATTTGAAAATTCTTTCTACTACTCATTTGGGACTTGTGTAGCATTGCCACCTTTTAAGCTGGCCAAAGTGGGATATGGGGGGTGGTCAGTATGACACTGGCCACACCCCTTAGCATGACATTACCACAGGAGTGGTAAAGGAGATGCAGTTATGGGTACAGCAGTGTGAGGTTATTACAGCATATGAAATGTCAGAAATCCATTTAAATTAAGAAGCTTTAACAGTAAAAATGAAACATTACTGCAAAACCACACAAACTACTCAGTTGTAACAGTAAGCAAACTTTACAGAAAAAAACACACTACTCATATTAAACAGTTATGTTTATTTAAAAAAGTAAAAAACTATTAATTCTACATATTCCACTAACCATGACTATTCTGAAACAAGAAAACTAAAAAATGCGTATACTGCACACAAGCACACATTTTTTAAACATATATAATTAACAGTATGTTTATTGTAAGTTAAAGCAAACACACACACACAATACAGCAAAATTAGATACTACAAATTACAAGAAAACTAAACTAAATCATGTATTTTTAAATGTGAACTTTGCATTTGATTTAATGGCCTGAAGAAGTGCCCAGTTTGATATAATATTTGAATAAAAGTTACTGGATTTCTACTAATTCATAGTCATCATTAGCTCAGCTTTTAACAAGTGACCACTACAACAGTTTTGCACATCTCTCCATGTATTTTTCAACAAAGAAAAGACTCTATGCAAATGCATTTGATGTTGGTATAGGTAATAGCCTACCAATTACTAGATAGAGTGCAGTCCGCTCAGGCCCCTCTCCAAGAAGCTTCAGCTACGTTGCTCCTGGACAGAAGTCACATCTAGGTTTTGATCCGTTGGTAATGAGTCATTCCATGTAACATAAACTTCATTTTCTGTAATGCTTTGTGGCACAGCTTTCCATTGTTTTTTAGCTGCTTCAGTAGTTTAATGTTTGCACAATTCCTAATACAACAGTTTTGCCACATTATTTTGCCTTTCAGTATACAGTCCTTCAGCCATTAGTATAGCAAATCTAGCAACAAGATGTGTGACTGTTTCCAATTATCTTTTACAGACCCTCCATTTGTCTGTTTCTCCCGCATGTTCAATGTAATTTGTAAACCAATATGTATGTAGTCCACTATCCTGAGCTGCCAGTATTAACCTTTCATCTTTTGGTTTAAATTCACCTCTCCTTAACCATTCCTTTGCTCATTTCTGATCAACATGAGGTTGTTCCAAAATTTTCCTATACTTGAAACTGTATTTATGCATTTTTCCACAGTTCTTGCCTTCTCATCTGATCCTTCACATTATATTATTTCTTTTATTTCTGGCACATTCAGTTGCTGCCTGACTTTTATCTACTTCTGGTTTGAATTCCACTCCCGCACAATGCCGATATGCTTTTGCAAAACTAAGCAGGGAAGTCATCTTATACTTATTCTCCTCATGTTTCAAAACTTTCACTACATTTGAGTCTTGTGAGGTCAGTAGATATGTATGCAATACAATGACTGCAGATCTATACATGTAATCAATTTTGAGGAGGCCCATACCTCCATCAGAATGGGGAATACGTAAACGTGGTATACACTGGCTCTTTATAATCATTTGATGAGCATAAAGCATCCTTCTTGTTTTCTTGCCCAACCTATCCAACACCTTTTGTGGCCAGTAAGTCACTCCAAAACTGTAATTAGGACAGGAAAAACAAATTGGTTTATAGACTGGACTTTGTTCCTAGATGTCAAGTCTGTTTTCATTATTAATTTTAGTCTTATAAAATATTTCTTACTAGTTTTATTCGCATTTGTTCATGTTTCATCATTGATCCTTCATCAGTTCCCAAATATTTATACACTCCTCCTTGCTCAAGTTCTTTTATATTACATTCCTGTTCCACACTGATATTTTTTGGTGCTGTAGCTTTTTTGCTTTAAAAGTTGATTTTACACACTTATCAGACCAAATGACATTCTTGTAGCATCTGAAAAAGTTTTGACCACTTGCAGTTGTGCTTTCAGTTCCTCATCTGATGAACTATATAGTTTTAAATCATCTATAAAAATAAGATGAGAAGTCATTACACTTTGTTGTTTTCTGGGAGCCAGATTGTAGCTGGGTTAAGGGCAAGACAAAAGAGCAGTGGTGACAGAGTCATCCTGGAATATCCTCCTTTGAATTTTTATCCCTGGAATAATAATTTGTCCTTTATCATGGCTTAATTGCAAAGTGGTTTGCCACTGTTTCATGGTCACTGTAATGTAATCAATTAGTATAGGGTGTATCATATACATTTTTAAGAACTGTTTTATACATCAATGTGGGATACTGTCAATTGCTTTTTTATAGTCTATCCATGCCGTACTTAGATTCTTCCCCTTTTTACAGTTTTCCATTGTGACTTTAACAATTTCCCTTGTTGGAAGCATCAGATGATAATGCAAATGAAATACCTTGTTTCTGGAGGTTATGGAGGTAACATCCCAATGAGTGCAGTCCCAAAACATTTTTAACAATGCCTTCAGCCTTGGTTCTTCTGAAAGTTTTTTTTTTTTGCGATATCCTAGTTGCTGTACTACTGGCTGGTCCCAATTTTACTGCACATACCAAACTGTTACAGAAAATATTGTGCTTACCTGCATGGGACACCATATAGGCTTCTGCTGCAATGATCTTAAGTTCTCGTTCCTCAGGGTTTGTGTTCCTTGCCCACCTTGTCATCAGGTGACTGGATTTTGCGGGTAGAATAGCAGTCTCATGTTGTTCAGTTGCCTCATGTCATATCACATTGTTTCTTCCACCATGGATGACTAGGAGTTCCTTTTTGCAGTTCTTCCAGAATGCTTTTACAACACTGCACTTCTCAATTCAGTCAAATTCCATTTTCCAAACATCCTGCACATTCCCCTGTTGGCAACAGACTGTGATGAAGCTGCTGCTGTCTTCATTCTAGAATCTGTACTCAACTGACATACAACATATTTAACAAAACTGTGTTAGTAAGATGCAATAATATAATGGTGCATGGAAGAACTGGCTAGAAACACTGACAAGAAATAACTGGTAAGAAAAACACTGGCATCTGAAAACTGTCATAAAAACATTGGCATCTGAAACATAAAGTAGTTTGTAAAGTAGTTCTGTGATATACATTCACTGAAGACCTGAGGAATGGAGCAGAAGAGAATTAACATTACAAACCATTTAAAAAGTTCAAATAGTAAATGACATAATGGGGTAACATTTTGGCCACCAAAAACCTGACATTAACATAGTTGGTAGAACAACAAATGCGTTATGTTTACCACTGAACGTGCCCCTCACCCCTCCAAAAAATAAAGTTATACACATATTTTCACTTTAAAGTACTTCTTGCAAATCATCACTAAAAACCCACTCTAAAATTAAGTAGAATGTATAGCAGACTCCATAGACCCTGTTTACCTCCGAACACAGCACTTAAGAAAAAAAGAAGAAATAAACCTATAACACTAATTTACACAGCACAACAGTGAAATAAAGAATAGGCCCAACAGCAGCATGGCCATATTCACATTATAGTCGAAGCAATACATTTCAGACTTATTGAAGATAGCATAAAAAATAAAATACACGCATTTCTGCTTATAAATGCAAACTATCCTTAAACAACTATAACACGTTTTAGCACAATTCCAAATGCAGTGCATTAACTTCTGAACATGCTCCCCCTCCCAAAAAAATAAAGTTAAGCAAACTTTTTCCCTTCTAAAAGTATTTCTTGCAAGACATCACTAAACAGCTAATCTAAAATAAATTACAATGAACAGCAGAGCCCGTGGACCCCATTTACCTCCAAACACAGGAATTAATAAGAAAAATAGAAATAAACCTATAGAAGTAATTTACCCAGCAGAACGATGCAAAAAAGAACAGGCCCAAGTAACAGCAGCATGGTCATATTCATATTATAATCAAAGCAGTGCATCTTAAACTTTTTGAAGACAGCATAAAGAAACAAAACAAAAACACAAACATATTTCCACCTATAAAAGCAAACTATCTCGTAACAGCCATGGCAGTATGTACCTAGTAGAATACCAATTGCACAACATTTACCTATGAATGTTCCCTCAAAAATAAAAAGTTACACACATACACATTTTCACTTTTAAAAGTAGTCCTTGCAAGCCATCACTAAATAACCACTGTAAAAAAATAACCAAAGCAGTACATCTTAACTTCTTGAAGTCAGCATTAAAAAAATAAATTGCACACATTCCCACCCCAAAAGTCCAAACTGTCCTAATACATTTACATTTGTAAACACAAAGTATCCTGAAACAGCCACAATAACAATAGAAATATATCACTCACACTATATTTATCCATGCAGATTGCCCCCACCAGAAATAAAAAAAAAACTTCTGTACACACATTTTAGCCTTTAAAAACTAATGCTTCCAAATCATCCTGAAACAATCATAACAATTATATATTACATTACACGCACACATATCTTTAGACCTTTAAAAACTACTACTTGCAAATCTCAAAATAACCATCACACAGATTTCAATACAGTGCACCCCTCTTACCTCTAAACATTAAAAAGTTAAATTGAAATAAAACACGATATTCCCATTTTTGAAAAGCCAGAGCCATAACATATTGCTTACACTTACAGCAATCATGGTCTTTGCTGGGCTGGCTAGGTTCCCTGCTGGAATGGCTGGCTGGCTTCCCTGCAGGAGTGGCTGGCTGGCTCTAGCTGCTGGAGTGGCTGGCTGGCTGTCTCTGGCTGCTGGAATGGCTAGCTGGCTGGCTCTAGCTGCTGGAGTGGCTAGCTGGCTGGCTGGCTCTAGCTGCTGGAGTGGCTAGCTGGCTGGCTGGCTCTGGCTGCTGGAGTGGCTAGCTGGCTGGCTGGCTCTGGCTGCTGGAGTGGCTAGCTGGCTGGCTGGCTGGCTCTGGCTGCTGGAGTGGCTAGCTGGCTGGCTGGCTCTGGCTGCTGGAGTGGCTTTCATGCTGGCTGACTCACTGTAAAAAAAAAAAAAAAAAAAAAAAAAGACCAATCCCAGTTCTCTATTAGCGGCTGTAGAAATGCTAATAAAAAACTGCTCTACAGCCATGACCTTTGTAGGGCTCATTCTGCCCCAATCCCCACACCCCTTCATGAGTTGCAGCCAATTGCTGCACGATTTACAACACACGGACCTAACAGGGAATAACTCTGCCTGCAGGTGCAGGTTGGTGACTAACCAATTTTCCATGGAAAAAGTACAAGTATTTGTGGATTTTCAATGGAGACTCAATGCAATTGAAAAGTGGGACTTTTAAAGTCCCACTGCTTTACACAGTGGGCAATAGGATGAGGTAGTTCAACCGTGTCAGTGTACCACTGAAAATGAGATGAGTGGCAACCGTAGACTTGGGCTTTTCTTTTTTTGTTGTTAGGAGTTAGAAAAGCAGGCTACAGACTAGCCTTAAAGTTTGATTGACAGCCCACACCCATACTGATTACATCAGCCTCTTACATCATCAACTCCCACCCTGGGGCTCCATGGCACCACCCTCTCTCTCACTCAAGAGATTGGCTAACTTGCCCTTCCACCTGCTGCCTCCCAGTTTCTAGCCCTTTATGTAACCAGTGCTATATAGCCCTCTTTTGCACTGACTTCACTAACTCGAACCTGAAGAGAGGAAGAATCTGAACAGAAGAGCCCTCAGTAACTCCCAGACTCAGGATGAAGCTTGATAGTGAAGAACCAAGACTAGAACACCATAGAACCATGCTCTGAGACCAGGAACATTCTCCCTCTTACTGCAGATACTCCACAGCCACAAGGTATAGTTACTCTATGCAATACAATGAAATTGTTATCCCAGGGCACCACTCCACACTGCTATATTCATTACACCATAGGTACAGTTTGCCTATGCTCAAAGTAGATCTAAGATTCTTATTTTGTTAAAGGTTCTTTTATACTCTGCAGTTCAACATTTGATGGATTTTCATTCCATGGGTACAGAAAGCCTAAACAAAAGGTTCTGAGGTCTCAAACTTTACTTACGTTTTTCTTCCTACTTGTGCACATCCATAAGCTCTGTTTAAATGAACACCATGACTTGTTTCTACTGTAAGCTCTTTTCTGGATGCATGTATTGTTCAAAAAATGGGAGTCACCAAGTGTAGCTTTAATTGCCAAAAAAAAGGTCTGCCTTCACCAGGAGGAAAATGGGGACTGATCACATTAATCATGTATATGAGCCTCTTATAAGCAGACACTGTAATCCTCTTTGCAAAACAAGAGAAGATTAGTCTTCTGTAATGTATTTCAGGAGATATCAGCCCCATATAAGTGGGCACAGCCTCTCATATTACATGCAATACAAGCACTGATAAGGGCAAATCAGGCTGGCAAAGAGTTTGGTAATAAAGCTTTCCTAATTAGATCCTACGAATATGAACCTCACAAAGGCAGACACAACCTTTCATATTACGTGTTACACAATATGCTAAAAAAGTAGTCTGGTGATACCTTGTAAAAGCAGGCATTTTGATCAAAGTGTAAACCACTCTATTAGATGGACCTGATGAAGCTCAGGCAAAAGTGTTTTCTTAAATATAGATTCTGTAGTCTTCTATAGTTGTAGCTCATTGCATGTTGTCATGTTTTGCTTTTTAAAAAGAAAAAAATATTTTAGCTAAAAATGTGGTTCCACATGCTGGTAAACCCTCATGGCTCTTTTAGGAATATTTAAGTAAGGAACTAACCTCTAAGCTTTTGAATTGGCTCCTTGTTTTTCCATCTTCCAGATTTTCTTCCAGTCAACTCCAGTGGACCCTCCCACAATTGTTTGCAACTGCCTTTAAATAACTAACCTGTTGAACTTGAATGTAATAAATTAGAACAAGAACACTCATCCATCTACCTACTTAACTGAATAAACGAATTGAAACTTCAACAAGGCATCTTTATTCCTTCTACAGGGAGAGTATCAGAGAGAGAGAGAGAGAGACAGTCTTCTAGATCTGCTAGCTAAAGTGATTTTATTTGTATTAATCATTTGTACTCTGTTTTTGTTAGTCCTGTCATCATTTGGGTCACAGGTGGGATACCAGACTTGACATGATCCTTCTGGATTACCTCTGGTTTCATAACTCATGGAGTATTACAGTCAGTTAATAATGATAGCCATTAAGAGTTCAATAATATTTATAACTCAGCAAATCAAGTGCAATGAAATCTTTCATTAGTTTTTGCAGAGGACTAAAGTTGTGAATTGTGAGTAAGCTGCTGTTTGTGCCAAGGATACAGGATTCAAAGCTTTTCCATGGTGCTACTTTACTGTTTTGTCAGTGACATAATGGAATATTTAAGAAGAACACCTGGTGTCTAGTGGTAATATACAGAAGTAAATATCTGCTAGTGAACTGCATTTTGTGGCCAGTATAGCATTTGAAGCATTTTTCTTATTCATTTTGCTGCCTGGAGGCAATTGTTCCGCTGCCCATATATCTGCTGTGCTGCAAAACTGTTATTCCATTCATTTGGGAATATTTAAGGAATATCTTTGCTATCTAGTGATCCCCACTCTCCAAATAAACGTCATTGTGAAAAACTGTTGTTCTACTAAACTTAAAGAGTTAGATCATCCCTGGTGTCTGCACCCCCCCCCCATATTGTAGAATTTGCTCATTAGTCTAGGGGAGGTGAAGGTATGACAGCCCCCGTCACATACACCTCACATATCCAGTCACAATCATTGACACTCTCGCCATTTACCTGTATACACACACACACACACACACACACACACACACACACACCATACTTATCCCTAACTAACAGACACACACACACACACACACACACACACACACACACACACACACACACACACACACACACACACACCATACTTATCCCTAACTAACTCTCCTATTGTATCCACACACTCGCCTGAGGCCACTTATCCCTCTGCATAGACTGATACATGCAGCCTCACAAGTATACACACTCACTTAAACCCCACCACTATTTTTACACTAAACTTCACAGCACTTACCTCTAATACAGTCTCAACCATTGAAAGTAACAGGTGAATGCAAACTTTTGGTTGTGCTGACAAATATGGCCTCACAACCGAGAGATTCTCTAAAATGCTCAGCTGCATAAATGCCTTACCACAGATATTTGTGAGAGGAGTGTGTATGGCTAACTAGCATAGGTCCCTTCCCCTGTGTACCTCATTAGCATTTTTTGGTAGGCCACATAGATAACCCACCACAGTGCTGCACCTCTCTGTGTTACAGCACTGCAGTAGGGCTGTCTCAGAATTAGAAATGGTTACCATGTGCAGTAAAAAGAACTTATCACAATGGTAACCTTTCTGGATCTCCCTCATGGTGGCAAAACTGGTTAGTGCTTGATTGTTCTGCACTTTTTCAATAACTCTACAGTTGATTTAATCCTTAAATCTCATATGACAGTTGACCCATTTAGTGTATTAGTCACCTTCTATGTATGAAATAGTATAAGTTTTAGGAGTGAAGCATTAGAATTAACGTAGAAGGAACACTGTCAGGAAATATGTCAGCCTTCACATTTGGGTCAAAGAAGTAGCACACTGTAGTATTCAACAAAATCCACATTATTTCTTACAGCAGCAGCTCTTTAGTGAGATTTTAGTTCCATTTAACTATGTTATTAGTCATAAATAAAGTGTTTGTAAATACTGGTAAAGTTTAAAATGATAATTCTATGATGAATGCAGGTGAAATCACCTACCCTTTGAGGACTCCAACTGTATACCAATGCCAACCTAAAAATAATGATATTTTTTGCTTCGAAAGTGCTGTAGTTTCAAATTTCATTACATAAATTCTGCTTGGTGATTCTTCAAACTGCAGGGTTTTTATGGTTTCCCAATGAGGGAAAAATATTTTCCAATTGTCTAATTGCAAATTGTGAGGATTTTTATCAGCAACTGGCTTTGATTAGACCCTCAAACAGGTATTAAGCCTAAGTGGATTTAGAATTCCAAGCAGATTTCAACTGTTAGTAAGTGGTCCACATCATAATGCTATACTAGACTGACAATTGTGCCAGTGAAATAAAGTTAACCTTCGTAATGAAAAAGAACAATATATGATTTAAAACTGACATGAAAAAACTAGAAGAATAAATGTTATCTATGTTCTGTAATTGGTAATATGTTGGCTTTTGTTTTTAAGCCCATGTAGTGGAAGCAAAACTGTTAGCCTGATAGCATACACAAGCTAATTATTGAATGCTTAGTTCCCAACTACAGGTTTGGATCCCTTTCTATTTATCATCAGCTATACTTGGCCTCACTCTGATAGCCTCTGCTTCCTCGCCCTACCCCCAGTTTCCACTTCCACTACTTATTCTTCGTTTTCACATAAACTGTCTCTACCCCTTCTAAATTAGCCAGTAATCAACTAGCTCTCCCCTCTAAATTAGCCAGTAATCAACTAGCTCTCCCCTTCTAAATTAGACAGTAATCAACTAGCTCTCCCCTTCTAAATTAGCCAGTAATCAACTAGCTCCCCCTTCTAAATTATCCAGTAATCAACTAGCTCGCCCCTTCTAAATTAGCCAGTAATCAACTAGCTCGCCCCTTCTAAATTAGCCAGTAATCAACTAGCTGTCCCCTTCTAAATTTGCCAGTAATCAACTAGCTCTCCCCTTCTAAATTAGCCAGTAATCAACTAGCTCTCCCCTTCTAAATTAGCCAGTAATCAACAAGCTCCCCCCTTCTAAATTCGCCAGTAATCAACTAGCTTTCCCCTTTTAAATTAGCCAGTAATCAACTAGCTCTCCCCTTCCTCTTCTAACTTCTCTCACACCCCACGTGTGACACACTCTGCATCCCGTCATGACCATCTCCTCCCCTTCTCTTTAATCCACAAATAAACAGCAATATCATATACTGTATAACATTTTCTACTTCTCTACTGTATCCTCCACACTGCTCAATTCTCATCTTCTCCACTTCTGCTTCTTCCAGAAATCCCAACTCTCATATTTCCACCTATTTATTAATCACCTCTCCCTCCACTTGAAAAACTAAGACTTGTATCTTAATTTACCATATGTAGTTTAGTCCCCATCTATAACAACTCACTTTATCTATATACCTCTTTAAATAAATCATTTACTACAATCTACTACTACTTTCTTTCTAGACCATATTTCATTCAAAGGTACATTCTTACTCTTATCCCACTAAAATGATATAGGTACAAACAATTATTTTTCCAACACTCCTAATCCTAGCACATATTACATCTCCTCATCCCTAAATGCAAATATTCTATAGTCATCATGTCTCCCTTCTTAAGCAGAACCTACACCAACTCAACCACATAAGTCTAATCTCAACAGTAAAAAATAGTTCAAAATAAAGTGGCTATTCCCTCATAGATATAGCACTTAGGCATAAAATTAAGTGGGGACATCCATCACAGCACTGGTCAAGCATACCATCAACATCTCTCTCCTGTCATCCATTCTTCCCACACACAGTCACTCTCTCAATAACATATAAAATCCCCATCCTTCTATATTATCCACTTATGTATCAGACATTTGACAGCAAACGGCTGTAGGGAGTGCTTGGCTTACACAATGCTCCTCTGCCATAGTTGTACTGACAGAAACATGGATAATGGCAGAGATTAAAGAGGACAAAATCTTACCTTCAGGCTCCAGCATAATAAGAGCAGATAGAAAGAATAAAAAAGGCATGGGGTTGCAGTTATGTATAGGACCAGTCTCCAAACTCTCTTCAACTTAATAATCCAGAAATCCTAATCTCCCTTCTTCATCTTAACCATAACAAATCACTGCTTATAAATGGTAGCTCTATCCTAACTGGTGACAATATAAACACTGCAGAAAACATTTTCGATTTGGCTTCATCTAACATCCCCACAAAAATAATTCTAGGTGATCTTAACATCAATTGGCTCTCTTTTACCTCTGAAAACCCTACTAATGCCATAAATGTATTGTGCTTTACACAGCTAATCTTCACCACCAATCTTTGCAACAAAACTTTAACAAAGTAACTATTATTGATTGGATTTGTTCCTGATCCTCCAACAAAATGACTTGCTGTGGTACCCTACTAGACTCTCTGACTGTCTCCTTATCTTCATCATCCTATAACAAATTGATGATGCACACCCCTACTATTGTGTCCTTAGTAGTCAGGTTGGACCACAAAGCTGCCACCTTTGGAATAAAGCCTGGGACCTCAGCTGACCAAACAAGTATAAAACATTTTTCAGGGCTAACTACCTCCTACCAAGTGACAGTTTAGCAAAACCCAAAGCCCCCAAACCCTGAGAACACAGCTGCATATGTAGAATTGTTCACAAAAGTCCTGTATGATCATGTAAATAGTTGCATAGAGACAGCTGTACCTACCCGACCTGTCAGATCCTCTAGAATCTCTGTTTAACCATAGTTTCCAGGCAGAATTTATGCCAAATGTATGGAAGACTGCAGTGGTTTTCCTTCTACACAAAGGGGCCTTCCACAGACCTGGGGAACTACAGACCTATAAGCCTAACCAGTTTCCTATGATAGGCCATAAAAAGAGTTATCATGGATCTGATAAACAGTGACATAGGAAACCTACAGATACTGGACCCTAACCAGTTCAGTTTTGTCAAAGGCAAGTCATGCCTACTTAACCTGGTGGAGTACTTTGAGAAAGTCACTAACGCTATGGATGAGATCAAGACAATGAGAATTACCAACCTCATCTCGGCCAAGGCATTTGACACAATACTTCACTCTGGCACTGTAGGTAAACTTAAAAAATTAGGCATAAACCCATATTTCACCTGACGGATAGCCAGCTGGTTACCGGATAGGCACAAAAAGTTATGACTGGAGAATCCACCTCCACAAAGTTACTAGTCACTGGCAGAGTCCCACAGGGATCGGTGCTGGAGGCCTCTCCATTTAGCATTTATTTCTCTGAAGTCAAGGCAAATGTGAATGGCCTTTAGCTGACCAAGTTTGCTGACAACTGATACCCTTCAATGATGGGCCTGATGCAGATGAACACATAGTGAAAGAGCCATGGACTAAAACTCAATGCATGGCATCTAGGTCCAAAGAGGGAATTATTCCAATGTACACAGTTGCATGTACCTGACCAGAAACTTGAAACTGCTTGAAAGACCACAGAGGTGTATAAAGACCACTGAGGTGTATATCAGTCTATATATATATATATATATATATATATATATATATATATATATATATATATATATACACACACACACACACACACACACACACACATATATATATATATATATATATATATATATATATATATACACACACACACATATATATATATATATATATATATATATATATATATATATATATACACACACACACACACACACACACACATATATATATATATATATATATATATATATATATATATATATATATATATAGTTGTTTTTTTACCAAGGTATTGCACTGAAGTTCCTCACTAAAAGAATGCTGGGAGTAAACAAGTGTTATGCAGACTGCCTCAAAGCACTATCAGTTTCAGTTCCCTACAGATTGTTGCATGATGATTCCACAGTGGTGGATCTGTTGCATATCCATAAGTCAATAGAATCAGAATTACCCATTCTAAGGACTTAAAC
Source organism: Protopterus annectens (assembly GCF_019279795.1). Classification (NCBI taxonomy): domain Eukaryota; kingdom Metazoa; phylum Chordata; order Ceratodontiformes; family Protopteridae; genus Protopterus; species Protopterus annectens. The sequence goes on along the minus strand of NC_056728.1, from coordinate 166,002,345 downwards.
TTCATCTGTGACATAAACAGGTTACGTTAAAAAGACAGGAATGTGTGTCAGAGATTACCCTTTTTCTGGATCAAGCTACCATCCATGTGAAACAAAGCTCATCCCAATTCTTATTCAAATGTAACTTGGACCAGCTGATGGGAGAGTGCAAATGTAGCCCGGTTTGGCAACCATAGACAGGGCAGCCAGTGAATGCTTGATGTGCCTATACCATAAATGTAAAATTCCTTGAGGTATTGAAATATTAGCAATATTTTGGAAATTAAAGTTTGTCTAGGGTTAAAATCGATCTTGGGCCAATAGCCTAGTATCCATCTATGAACCTATACATTCAAAAACAGCAACAGCTTACTCAAGTCTTCAACCTCTCTGACTTTATTACAAGATACCTTCATGCCAAACTTTCTTTCTCCCGCTAGATAAAGCAGTATCTGTCATCAAGCCTTCCTTAACATCTTAAACAATCTTGCCCCATGGAGAACAAAATGTGTTAAATTAACCACTGCCCCCTGGCTATCCAGAGGTACTAATCACCATATGAAACAAAGAGAGAAAGCCTGGAAAGCATTTGCCACAACAAAACTATATGAAATCTACAAATTTCACATATCTCAGGAACCAAAATAAATAGTCTATTACAGCAGACATAAAATAGTTTTAAAATAACCAGATCAAAAAATCACAACAATGCAAACTCAGTTTGGTCACAAATTAACAGACATATAAACCAAGGCCTCTCTTCCCAACAATTTCCCACTCTTACCCCTCCAAACAAACTCTGAAGGTATTGCTTCACTCTTCAACTCTCACTTCATACAGTAAGTCTCATTACTAATCAATAACAAAACCACCTCTATCCCACATACTCCTTCAGAGCTTCCTAACCTTCCCCACCTTTTCTCACTACATCCAGCCCCAACTTCCAGTATTAAAAGATGTCACCATAAATTAAACTGCACCACTCTTGCTCCTGATTCTTTAGCAGCAGGATATATTAAAAAGGCTGTAAAAGCTATAGCCTTCTCAGTTTCCATCCTAAAAATGCTACTTAAAGAATCCTGTGTTCCACTTCCCTGGAAAGAATGTTGCATACTACCTGTCCAAAAAGGTGGTAACTGTACTGACTTCATTTACTATAGCCTCACAGTAATCCTATCCCCTATGGAAAGTTTTGGAAAATGTGTTCAGACCAAGCGTCTCTCCAGTCTCACTAAATATTTTCTCTTACCCATATCCAAGATGGGTTTCCACTGCCATTCTTAGGTTCATTAACACTGTTAACATAAACAGAAATGCTAGTAAACATGTACCAGCCTTATTCCTTGACCTATCAAAAGCCTTCAACACCATTTCACTTCACTTTCTCCTACAAAACCTCTCAAGCATAGGCTTTAATATTTTGTCTTTGTCCAGGTTTCATAGCTACCTTTTCCAGATATCCCGGGCCAAGCCATCAAATGGTAGAATTCATTAATGTCAGGTGGAACCCTCCAATGATCCATCCTTGCCTCCATACTGTTCAACATATTCATAAACAACCTCTGTACAGAAAGTGTAAGAGTTTTCATCATTCAGTAGAGTGATGATTCCACCCTTGTCTGCTCATTTAAAAGCATTAATCATTTGCAAAAAAATAACACAGGAATCCTTCCCCTCAACTGAAAAATGGCTGAGAAACTTGCAGCTATTTCTCCATCAAAAAAGAAAAACTAATAAAGTTAATTATTTTCACTCCTAAACAATGTAATACTCAAAAATCTCCCTTATCTGTTCCCTCCTCTGACAGTACACATGTTGAATGTGTTCTGCATACAAAACTGCTAGGGGTCCAGTTAGATAACATGAAATGTGATTATCACATACAAAACATTAAACAAAAAATGCAACAGAAGCCAAGCTCTGTTCAGAATCAAAAACTTCCTGAAAGACTAATATAGGAGGAAAACTACCTCAACCCTTCTCCTGCCCTTACTCCTCCTATGTGTTGCATTCAGACTGACCAACCTTCAGACAACCCAGTTAAAAGAACTGTAACATAGCTAGATTTGCTGCCAAACTCTTATGTCAAACTCCACATAGAACCCACCACTGTTAAGCACTCAGAAAACACACTAGCTTTAATTTCCATACTACCTTATGTACCCTGAACTCTGCAGCATCCCAAAACTCATCAACAAACCTAATAAGTATCCATTTCTCAGCATTCTCCCATTTCTCACAATCTCATTTAGTCACATATCACAACCAGAGCACTATGCTCTAAAAGCAAACTCTTATTAATGCTGTCAAAAATGTAATAGTTTTACAGGATACTCTCCATATTCCACCTGTGGAGCCAAATTCTGAAACACTATTCAGCTGTTCCTAAGACAGGGCCTCTCCATGAGCTCCTTTAAAAATGTCTGAAGTCTCATTTAATAAACTCATGGCCTCTGCACTTGATCTTCACCAGGATAACTCCATGGCAAATTGTAAACTCTGCTTACCCTCATTTCCTGCCTCACTCTTTGTCTAGGCCTTCATTTGTCTACCTCCCATTTCTTTCTGTCTCTCTGTCTTGCACACCTCCCTACTCTTAGTTCTATACTTGTTTAATATTCCAGCCCTCCCCCACTATCAAATACTGTTATCTTCTACCTCAAGATCTCAACTTATCCACTAATAAGTTTGCACAGTGTTTCCATAGTTTGTCTTTTCTTTGAAACTACTGTGTGTACGCAGTATAAATTCTTAAACTCTTCTGCCATCTCGGCCTGCCCAGTTCCATTTCCCTTGAATTACAATACAAAACAGTGCTTAATGAAATGGTGCACCCATTCTATGCAATAACGTTGTCTGGGGTTGCAAATTGTATTATTTATTTTTGGTGCCCAAATATAATGGTCTTGAATTGTCCTCTACCATTTTTATGTATAACACAGTTTAACTTTATGTAAACATGTTTAATTATTTTACTTGTTTCTGGTGTGCATGTGGAGCTTTTCTCTCCGGGTCTACACTGTAAATAGGTAAATAAATAAACATGCAGTTGTTTCATTGTAGTAGCAAAAACTCACATTCAACACCTTGAGTACTTTATTTATTAATTAGTTAATTCTGTCTGGTTATTGGAGAAGTCCAGCTGAGTAGAGTAACTCCTTTTTATATGTTTATAGGTTCATAGGTAGGTTCATAAGTTCATAGCTATGTACTAGGCTATCGACCCAAGGGCCTACGTAAGCCTAGCCAACAAGGTTTCATAGCTTACGCCACCCAAGAAAGTTATTTTCCTGTGCCACTGTCCAGCAGAGACACAGAAGTGATTCCCCGGGGTGTATTTTCTATTTCCCATCCACTCATCAAGATTTTTCTTGAAGAGTGCTAATGAAGAACTTTACTTGACATAGATGGGTAGCTTGTTCCAGAGTACAGGAAGTCTCTGGGACAGGAATCTATCCCTCCAGCGTGTCCTGTTTATTGTGGTGACAAGGTTTAGGTCCCTAGAGCATGTAGCTTGGAGTGATTGGGATTTCTTTAGATGTAGCATGTCCAACAGCTCTGGGTTTGACATAGCTTTATATGTTAGGCAGAGATCACCTTGGAGTAGCCGATATGCTACAGAGTAAAGCTGGAGGTTTTTGAGGTGGTCAGCATAGGGCATTTGTTTGAGGCCAGTAATCCTCTCTGTGAGGTACTTCTTCGGCCTTTCCAGCTGCTGCAGATGTCTTGTGAGGTACATTCCAAAAGGGGCGTTGTACTCTATAATGGGTCTAAGTGACGAGTAGAGGGGAACAATGACCTCTTTTTTCCTGGATGAGAACCCTTTCATGATGAGGTGTGCCACATAGAAGGACTTCCTGACTACTGTGGCGATGTGACTATCAAAGGAGAGACTACTGTCCACCTGGGTCCCAAGGTCTCTTATCATGCATTCGGTGTCAAGTAGATTGCTGCCTATGTGGTAGTTCATGGGTACAGAGTTTTTACCAAAGGGGATGACACTGCACTTTTTGGCATTGAGCTTGAGGCCATGGCTCTGATACCAGGCATCTGTCTCAGTGAGGCCCTTCTGTAGGATGTCCACATCATTTGGGGACTTCACTATGGCTCCTAGTTTGCAGTCATCTGTGAACTTCATTACCCAGAAGCCTTCTGTGTTAGCCTGTACTTCAGAGAAGTAGATACTAAACAGGAGAGGTCCCAGGATGGAACCCTGTGGTACTCCACTTGTCACTGCTTTGAGGTCAGATTTGGACTCTGCAACTTTTACAGTGTGGGTTCTGTCAGTGAGCCAGTTGGCAACCCATCTTGTGATATAGGGATTTATACCTAGTTTAGTGAGTTTAGCTATAATTCCAGAATGGGGGATGGTGTCAAAAGCCTTGGCAAGGTCAAGATAGGCTGTGTCAACCACCTTAACCTCATCCACGGCTTTGGTGACTGCCTCAAAGAAGATGATCAGGTTCAGGAGGCATGATCTGCCTTTCACAAACCCGAACTGGGTGGGATCCAGAGTTTGGAGGTTACCAATGTCTTTGTTTATGAGTTCCATGATAATACATTCCATAGGTACTAGGCTATCGGCCCTAGGGCCTATACAAGCCCAGCCAAAAAGGTACCCTGGCTTTTGCCACCCAAGAAAATGATTTTCCTGGCTTTGATAGGTCTACAAACACTGTGAAAACTGTTAGGTTGTCATTCTTTCTTGGTTTATTTCTTGTATTAAGAAAAAGAGTAGAGCAGTATCAGTGGTATGGTAAAGGGGGAAGTCATTTTGAACCACAAAAGGTGGAAACACAAGGCAGAATCACTTATTTTTCCACTTTATTTAGTGCTTTTGTCCTCACAGAGCAGGACTTCTTCAGAATAAAATACAAGCCAAAAATTCATACTTAAGTACTTCAGAGAATATAACCCCTCCCAGCAATTAACCAATCAACTGATATGGTTAACAGTAAAAACTGCCCTTTCATCATATTACCTATTAAATACATAAAAAAAGATGTAAGAAATACTAAAAACAGACATGTATATAAAAAATATTGAACTTATAAAACCAACAAAAATAGCTATTCTAGTAGAATATGTCTGACCTTTCAGCAAAAAACTTTTACTAAAAAAATTTTATATAACATTAGCAGCTTTTAACCTTAGCACTGGACTAATAGATATGTTCTCATTCAAACCTGGATACATAGTGGCATTGGTGAGTAGCTGCCACTGTAGTTCTTTGTATTCCAAAAAATCGTCTGTCGGTCCACCCCTCTGGCCAAGGTCAATGCGGTCAATAATACTAAATTTAAAAGAATGCCCATCATATTCAGAAATATGGTGGTACAATGCATTGTTAGGTTCCGTTTTGTGGATGTCATACATATGTTGATGAACCCTTTTCCTAAAACTATTTTTAGTTTTTCCAATATAGAAACCTGGGCATTCTTGGCAAACCGCCACATAAACTATACCTTTTGAACTACAATTATATCTCTTTTTTATCTTGATTATACCAAACCCATTGAGTTCAACTTCAATCCCTTTCATCATATATTTACATCGATGGCATTGCACACATTTGACCATCTTACCAACCTGTCTATGTTGGTAGCCCCTCTCTAGCATGTTCTTAAAACATCGGTCCTTTTTATAACCTATTAAGGGTTTTTCACCCACTACTTTTTGATATTAGTGGCTAATTCCAAATACGCCCCAATATTTCCTAATAATATCTCTAATTTCATCAAAACCAGTATTATATGCTAATACAAGCATCTTACCAAGGCTTCCCCGCCTCAAGAAACCAGGATGGGTCTCATTGCCCAGTTTCACAACTTAGTAAGGGAACATAGACACCCTTTAACCTTCTTCAAGTGACTTCACTAAATATACCATCTAAAAAAGGTATCAGGGTAACCCATGCTGGACAACATATTTTTTAATAGATTACATTGTGTGTAATATTCACCCAGATCCAATACCATTCAGGCAAGCTGCACACACTGTCCTTTTACCAAGGACTTTTGATGCATTGGATCCCAACTATCAAAATGAAGTAGCATGTTGGAATATGTTGGCTTCCTATACACTGTTGAAATAAAACATTTATTCACTTGATCCTTTTTAAAAGTGACATCCAAATAATTTATCTTGTTTTCACAAATGGTCATTGTGAATTCCAAAGAATCTGTTGTACTATGGATATATTAAAAGAATTTATCCAATTTCTCATTGGTGCCATTCCAAAAAATTATTGTGTCATCCAGAAAAATGCCCATAAAGTGACCGACATGAACTAAACCTGGAACTGAGAATATAGTTAGTCTCCCAAAATGCAAGGACCAAATTTGTGAAAATGGGGGCACATGCTGCCCCATTTTGCAACATCCCTTGTTTGTTTACAAAGTTGTTGTTCAAAGATTATGAAATAATTTTCTAGTACTATCTCCATCAATGTTCTTAAAGTAAGAATAAGGTCCTAGTGTAACCGGGAATGTTGGGATAAATACCTGAAAAAAACATTCAATCCCTAAGTCATGTGGAAGGTTTTCATTAAAAAGTTCCTTGGAAACCTTTGATAAAAAGTCCCATAAATCCTTAAAACAATAAGGATACTCTAATAAAACTTTCTTAGTATATAATAATCTATGAACTTGGCTATAAAGAATGTTTTTGATGCCTTTGCATCAACTATTAGTCTAGGAGGGGGATCCCTGAGGTCTTTGTGTATCTTTGGGATCCCAAAAATTGTAGGGGTTCTTGGTTGCACTACCTTCAAATAGCTATACTGTGAGGGGGGAAATTTGGTTATTAGAAAGGAGGTCTTCAAGTAGTACATTAATACATTGGTATGCAATATTCATAACATTCAGACTTGTCTCTAAATAAATATCTGTGAATAACATGGACAACATCTTATTATTATAATCATTAATGTCCATAATGACATGCCCCCCTCCCTTGTCGGGTATCATAACCCTAATCATGTCATTCTCACATATCCTCCTAAGTGTCGTAGCTTCGTCCATACTTAAACTGAGCAGAGAACTATGTCACCCTTCACATTGACTAAAATGTTCACGAATTTCACTTTCACAAAGCTTTTCAAACACAGATACTATAAAATGATGGGGTGGATTAAAACAACTAGGCTGCACACATCCTAAGGCCATCAGGTTGCTGTTCTCACATCCTTTAAAAAAGAAGCCAAAATTCAGCTTTCTAGTAAATATATTTCATCAATATTTGCCATCCTGCCAGGAACAAAAGACAACAATTTTTCAAATAAATTACCATGCAGTTTGAATAGAAATATTACTATAGTTATATATTTTAAAATCAGCTTTTTTGTTACAATTTTTAAGCCACCATTGTTGTCATCTAGTTCCAATAGTGGTGGCCCATACCCCTTCCTGTCTCCCCTCAATCCCTGGTGGCTGCCCCATGCATTGTTCACAAAGTCCCCTGAATACCCCCCTCCCCTGATTCATAAGTTGCTCTGACCTCCTTGGGGGGGGGGTCTAAAAGGACAGGTTCTTCTGGTAACAGGTCTGCTGAATTGTCATTATGATTGCTGTTAAAATTGTTCACACTGACCTCCACAAACCTAATAGAACCTCTAGCCGGGGGGGGGGGGGGGTAGTCAGTACCATCTTATAGTCTTTCTGATCTCTTAACAGTTTCTTGACTTTACTGGCTTTTAACTCAACTAACAAATTGTCCATTTTAGTAAACGCAGCATTATACTCAACTTTTCTATGTTCAAACAACAGATCTCTATGCAAACTTTTGTCAACTTGAAATATATTTTCAGTCAGTACTGCCACTTTTTTATCATTGTCTTTGATTAGCAACTCTAACAATTCACAACTGTGCCTGTTAAACATTTTGAGTAACTCACTGTGAAGTTCAGAGCCACACTGAAGCCCTGTGTGGAATTTCCATGTTCTTAGGGCCTTGGGAATCAAGTCATTCCACAGACATTCCTTAAAGTAGCTGTTTTCCAGTTATAACTTCTTAAATTTAAAATCACCTTCTTCCAAAAGCTTAAGCTGCCTGTCAACTGTCCCAAAGTGTTCATTTTGTTGTTTAATTTCAGAAGAAAACACAAAACCGCCATCAAGCCATTCTTTTAGAGAGTTGTTCCCATTAAAAGAGGGCCTGCCCTCTCCTCTGACATCATTTATCCAGATATGCAAATCCGGTCGATCCAACTGGTTGGTGGGTGTCACCCTTGTTCTTTGAGCTGGAGTAATGCCATTGTCTATATTAAAAAGCATTTGACGACAGGAACACTGTGTAGAATTACTGGAACTTCCACATATATTGTCCATTTGCTGAGATAAACACTCCACCAACTGTGTCAGTGCCCCGACGGACCGACTTAGGTCATTGTGGGAGGCAAATACTGCTTGTGTAGATATAGGCACATCTGCCTCGGCTCCCTCCATAGACAAGTCAACCAGAAGGCAGAATCACTTATTTTGCCACTTAATTAGAGCTTTCGTCCTCACAGAGCAGGACTTCGCCAGAATAAAATACAAGCCAAAAGCTCACACTTAAGTACTCCAGATCCTCTGAGACAACTGGATAAATGATTAAAGTTAAAATATTATGTAAAACATGAAAGAAATATAGTCAAATATGAATGTATATACAAATATTTAATCATATGTTGATACAGCCAGCTAATCCATGAGTTTAGCTCTAGCAGCCGGAACCTTTACAGTACTCTGTCTTTTTAATAAATGAACTTTATGGGACAATTAGTACTGAAAGGGGCCATCACTGCTGACCCACAGCTGTAAAACAGAATGCCTAGATGAACTATGCAGGCTCGCCATGACTAGATATATTTATTTATTTAACATTTGTTTACCAGGAAAGTCCAGCTGGTACAGAGCCCATAGGAAACTGGAACACCTGCATGAAACCCACATGAATGTTGGGAGGCCATGCACACTCCACACAGAAGGCACCCCAGCAGAGAATTGAACCAGACAACTGTGAGGCAACAGTGCTAACTGCTGCATGACTCTGCTGCCCAAAATGCAGTAATGCATGAATAAATAAATAACTATGGCTGCAGTACTGGTTGAATTCTTATAGGTTGAGTTCACTTTCACTTGGTCAGTAAAAAAATAAATAAATACTTTAATGCAAGTAATGTCATGAATTAACATTGTAGGTCCATAGTTCAGTTGTCAATTCATCAACTCAGAATGCCATGAATATAAGTCTAAGGCTTCTTAATACCCTTATACAGTAAGAGTTGCCAGTACCTACAGGCACCATTATGTCAGGCTCTTAGCTGTAAACAAAAATGCACAGAGGGAGCACTCAGTGCCAGGAACACTGGCAAAGAGGCATGTCAATCCTGAAATCACTTACCCACTTTAGATGAATACAAAAGTGTGCCCACAGTGTATCCCTCCTCAGGTGGTGGTCCCAATCATGGACCCTTGTAATTGTTGTGAAAGCTTTAGTAGTTTCTGCTGTTTCAAATGAGCACCGCAGCTAGTCAGCTTTCTTAACATCTCTGTGGTGCAGAATGTTGCACTTCTAGCAGCATACACACATACACCATTGAAGTCCACAGCATTTTCTGAAAACTCAACTTAAAAAAAAAGTAAAACAAATGGAAAGAATTGGTGAACAATAAACATTATTAAAACTGTACAGATAGCAATGATATTAGTAAAAAGTATTCTTTATGGTGATAATAGTGCATTCATAGCTTTTTTCCAAATTCTATAATAAATTATAAAGTGCACAAACCTAAAATTATATTTTTGCTAAATTTTCACAAAATAAATAACTCCTAGTACCACTAAGCTAACTATCCCTGCCAGAACCATGACCCTAGCCCTGAAAATAACTGCCAATTGTTACATATCAGTGTCAGGGCTAACCAGTGAGCTGCTTATCAGTGTCAGGGATAACCTGTGCAATGCACATTAATGTTAGGCCTAACCAGTGTGTTGGCACATCAATGTCAGGTCTAATCAATGTGCTGCACATTAATTTCAGGCCTAACCAGTGCACTGCATATCAATATAAGGACTAACCAGTATACTGCACATGAATGTTCACTCCACTGCACATCAACATCCAGTGCTCTGTAGATTACTCTCAGGAGTAACCAGTGCAGTGCACATCAATGTCAGGGCTAAACAGTGTGCTGCACATTGTCAGGTCTAAACAGTATGTTGCACATTAATGTCAGGCCTAAACAGTGTGCTGCACATTAATGGCAGGGCTAACTAGTACACTGCACATCAGTGTCAGGGCTAACCAGTGCACTGCACATCATCATCCAGTGCTCTGCAGATAAATATCAAGAGTAACCAATGCACTGCACAGCAATGTCAGGGCTAACTAGTCTGATGCACATTGTCAGCCCTAAACAGTATACTGCACATTAATGTCAGTCCTACCCAGTGTGCTGCGCATCAATGGCAGGGCTAAGTGGTGCACTGCACATCAGTGTCAGGGCTAACAAGGGTGTTGCTCATCAATGTCAGGGCTAAACAGTGTGTTGCCTATTAACATCAGGCCTAACCAGTATGCTACACATTAATGTCAGGCCTGACCAGTGCTCTGCATATTAATGTCAGGGTTAAGCAATGTATTGCACATCAATGTCAGGGCTAACCAGTGTGCTGCACATCAGAGGCAGGGCTAATCAGTTTGTCTTTATGTATTGACTTCAGTCCTCAATGATTTGCCATAAAAGCACAAATGTTATGAGGAGCAGATCAAAAAATGTGAGTCAAACATCTGGACAGTTGAGAGGTATAGCAGTGGAGTATCCATATTTGTTAAAAAAAACACATTACTTGAAGGCAGATTTCTAGAGACCCTCAACCAAACTTATTGAGATAAGGATTACAATAAATAAAACCAGCTATCAGCATAGCATGTTACAGGACCCCCCCCCCAATGCCCCATAAAAAAACATGTTTAATTCCTAAATTCAATGCATGAGCTTCAAATACACTGGAACACCATCATTCTGGGAGACTTTAACTACCTTTTGATATACTGGGATGTCTATATCTGAAGTACAGATTATGCCCAAAACTGTCTTGATTTCATAAACAAGAACAAGCTGGACCAAACAGTCAAAGAAGACACTAGAGGATAAAATATTCTTGATGTGGTCCTTACAAATACTGCATCTGTGTGCACTGTCCCACTGGTAGACCCCTCCCTAGTTACATCCTGCCAAAAATTGGTGACCTCTCTTAAAATCCTCAAACCGTCTGATGTATATATTGCAATATTCAAAAACTTCTTATGTACTAACCTCCTACAATTCTGTGATAAAGTCTTAAGATTCAAGTATAACTGTAACCCCCAAAATATTGATATGGCAAGTAGATATGCAAATAAATTGTAAGCTTACCGAGATAAATTTATTAGCCTGATAGTTCCTACCAGAACCAAACAAGATGAGAGGTTTAAGAAGAAACCAGCCTGGTTGTCTGCATACATAAATAATCAATACAATGAAAGAAAAGAAAAAAAAACATGCCTTAGACTACACAGTAAAAGTAACGATCAACAGTACATGGCCAACATTAACAAATTACCTAAATTACTGAAAAATACTATCAGGAAGGCAAAGGCATCCATTGAAATTAAACTAACAAGACAAGCTAAGGATAATTAGAAATCCTGCTTTATGTATGTCAGCAGATTAAGAAATAACACCTACCACCAGTCTCATAATCAAAGTGATACTACCTTCTTGGACCCACTAGATACAGCAAATATATATTTGCTAACAAATTCAGTTCAAATTTCACCCCTCCCCCGAGGCAGTTATATGAAATCTATGTTTTTCAAAGGACTTCAAACCCCCTATCATTACAAAAGAACACTTGCTTAAAGGTACTTTCTTAAACAAAAAATATATCTAACTTGGGACCACCTTATAACATACCAGTCTGCCTGCCAAACAGTGCTAAACTCACACTGGCTTTGTTCCCAAGGTATGGGCCCCAGCAGCTGTGATAATACTTCACAAGGGCAGTGTACAATGAACCATGAGAATTATAGACCCATTAACCTGATGACCACATCTGCACAGCCATGGAATGGGTCATAGCTGACCTGATAATCTACAATATTAAAAATCTTATAAGACTTTACCCCCAGCAGTGTGGCTTTGTTAAGGGTACATCTTGTCAAATGAATCTAGTAAATTTCTTTGAGAGGATAGTCAAACTTTGTATATTGGTCATGCTGTCCATACAGGACATCCTGACTTCACCAAAGCATTAAATACCATGCCACATGCTAAAATAATTAAAAAGCTAAATGTGCTCCTAGCTATTCTATATATAGTTAGGTGGATAGCAAACTGGCTAAGGGACAGAACTCATGCAATGAGTGTAGCAGGTGCCAGCCAAGAGAGCATGAAGGCACAACATCTTTCTTTATAATGCAGTTAGACAATTGGATCAGTATTAACAAATCCCCCCCTGGCATGACTGTCCTGTTTCTCCTTGAAAAAGTATATTTTATTGAATTACATCCCACTGTTAGTTATATCTGTTGAATTTATTTAATAGAAAAGTGTCACTATGGAGTCTCAGCTAGATGCATTGTTGTAATGGCAGTATATATGTGTGCAGAGATGTAGCAGGCATTGTAAATCGGGATGTAACACGTGGATTTTGTAAAAACTCCTGTTTTGGCTTTTACTAAATACATAGCACTACTAACCTGATTCCTCCTGCCATGTCCCATAAACCCACATGCATAGATAAAGGACCCTACTCTCTGGTGGTGATGACATTTCAAATTGCTTGGAGTTAGGATTTTGTAGCAATTAGGTTTTGGTATAGCTTAGGTAACCTTGGGGCTGCAAAGAAAGCCAGTTAGTGTATTATGTTTTCTGTAATTACATTACATCCCTTGAGATGTCCAAGTTCAAATAATCTGTACTTTACTGCTCTGTGTATTTTGTAATATAAGTAAAATGCATACGCCAGATTGTTCTAAAACATATAAAACAGATGCATTTAGTTTAATCTGGGGATGAACAGGCTCAGGACTGATAATGGGAGTCTTGATTGTCAGCACCATGGAGGTAAAAAGCAGATAGAAGAATCCTTATTTAAATTTCTTACAATACCTTTTTATAAAATATAGTAAGTGAGAAGTGGGTCATATCATAGTATGGCTTTTTAGATTTTATACATGCTTTGAAAATGTGGCAGTGGATACCTGCATAAGATACATTTATTTATTTTTTAAACAGTTAACTGTGTAAGTGACCTGGTCCAAGTACACTTTTGTTGCTTGTCCAATGTTATGATTCAAGATGAACAGGCAGGGTAGTTCATTTATATGCTTTATTATATAGAAACACATCAGGATGGATAGCAGTAACATAAAATATAAATGGAAGTTATTCTGAACTTAAAATACACTTTTAAGTCTGGTATCTTGAATATCTGACAGTAATTAACAAACACATGCAGTCACATCACTTTAATTTCTAAGCAATCTTGAAAATATAACTGTATCACTGATCCAATGTATGCCTTAAGGTAGAGCATTCTGCTTTAAAGATAACAGAAACGGGGGTATGTGTCAACATTTGCTGGAAATGAGGGACACTTTGCTGAAGTACAGATGAAATCAGAAGAAAATCATCTTTTATTCAAAATAATTCTAACATAGAAATACTAGACTTACTCTTTACTGGATACAATATGGTTTTAATATGTATCTATGACCTGTTTTCTTAGTAAATTTAACTATGACATGGTGGTGTTCTACTGGTGAGAGAGTGACTTAGCAAAATATGCAAAGAAATACATGCCAGAGCACTCCATGCATGTCACAAAATCAGGCAAGACTTCGGTCATGAGTGGGATCCTCCCTTCTCCAAAATGAATGCTTAGGTACAAAGACAAGATAATTAACTTCAGCAGTTGGATAAATAGTCCAGTATGTGTTGTGCTCTGCTAAAGAAGGTCTGCACCTTTCATTCTGAGGCTTCCACATACTGACTGAAGCCTTTGCTACGCCCATACTGCCTTTTTTAAACAGAGCCCAGCAGATGGACATTCTGGTGTAACTAAGGTAGCAAATCCAAAGTACAATGGCTCTATTCAGTGCCAGAAATCGCAAAAATAAAATGGCCGACCTCGAGGATGTCCTGCACTTTCTGTGTCTATCTGATTACTGAAATTCCATTTAAATATTCAGAAAACTCTCCATCTCTACTTGGGTGTTGTGATTACCATGCTTTCAGACCTGATTGGAGTGGTAACTATGATGTTGTCTCCATGTTTATTAGGGACTATATCACCTCTAGGCAGATCCCCAGGGATCTGCAAACAGAGTGCACTGAGATTCAAGTCACACTAAACAAAACTAGCTATCAGTTTTAGCCTGTTACAGGACATCCACTATGCCCGTGTAAAATCATGTAAAGCTCCTAGATGTAATAAATGAGCTCCCTATAAACAACGCTTCCATTATTTTGAGAGACTTTATTCATTAATAAACTGGAACACCTGCACCTCAAATGTTATATACTCTCAAAAGTTTTTAGATTTCATAAACAGAAGCTGCCTGGAACAGATTGTTAGCAAACCCTCTAAAGGGTATAATATTGCTGATTTGGCTATGAATACAGTTTCCTCCTTTTGTCCTGTACTATTCTCCTTTCATCTCCTTCCTCAGTAAAGTCTGATCATAAACGTGTGACCTTCACCAATAGTCTGTCAACCTGAAGATTCCAATATCTCTGGATTCAAGTATTTTAGACACACAAATCTCCTCAATTTTATGATTAAGTTTCAAGATTCACTTACTCCACAATAAAACCATACATTGCTTCAGAAGAGAGCTGCACAAAGGAATTCTATTCCCTCACATATAAATGCATAGAACTGACAGTACTTATCAGATCTAAATATAATGCGACATTTAAAAGCAAACCACCTTGATGGTCTACCATCATAAACATATTCTACAATAAAAGAAAAAGCCCTTAAAGTAAACAGCAGACTTAATGACCCTGAAATCAAGGATAAAAATACTAACTAAAAATTAAACATAAAAACTACTAATGTAGCTGATGAACTTAGGTAAGCATCTACAGATCCTTATTTAGCTATGTTAGCATGTCCTCCTTGTGGTCGCGTGGGTTTCCTTTGGGTGCTCCGGTTTCCTCCTACATCCTAAAGACATGTTGTAGGTCGATTGGACACTCTCAATTGGCCCTAGGTGTGAGTGCATGTGTGTGTGTGCCTTCTGTGGAAGGTTGGGCGCCGGGCTGGCAACTCAACACTGTAAAATTCCACTGCCAATCATGAGCGGACAGGTGAGCCACTGTTGCGACCCCTGACTGGGAAAAGACCAAAGAAGAAGAAGAAGAAGTAGAAGGGAACTAAGAACGAGACCCAGCATTGTTCAGAACTAAGTCAAGATGGCACAGCCTACTCGAACCCCACAGACGCTGTTAGTATACCAGCTAACATAGTGTCATCTTCACCTAGGAAATAAGTATTCATTATCCACTCATCTTGAAGCTTTCACACCCCCATCATCACCAAAGATTATGTGCTAAAGCTGCTGTCAAAGACTGAAAATACTGCTTCCCTGAGACCTGATAATATAGCTGGCTCTCTAATAAACACTACCAAGCAGGCTGTGCAAGAGCCAGCCCTTAAACCTTTTAACTACAGTTTAGCCACTGGTTTCATCCCCACAGTTTGGCACACAACAATGCTGAAGACTCTTCACAAGGGTGGCCTCACCAATACTCAATGACTTACAGACCCATCAGCCTGATGAATCTGACATGCAGAAATTTGGAGCATATTATAACTGACCTGATTAACTATCACCTTAAAAGTCCCATCAGGCTAGACTGAGGGTAGAGCCTTCTTATGAATCCTATTAACTTCTTTGAAAGAGTAACAAAAGCTGTAGACATTGGCCATGATGTACACATGGCATGCCTTGATCTGTTTAAGGCCTTTGACACTATACCCCATGCTAACATAATTAGTAAGTTTAGTACTTTACAGATAAATCTCTATATGGTTAGATGGATAGCAAATTTGCTAAAGTACATATGATGTGGGTGGCAGGTGTTGTTCCATATGACCCTATGCTGGGACCATTTTTGTTTGCCATATACTCTTTTAACCTTCAGGCAACCAATAAAGTCCTCTGGCTAACCAAGTTTGTAGAGAGCTGTGACCAAAGAGCTATTGTCAAGCCACCCTCTGACACCTAAACCCTGTAACAAGAATTTACACTTGTAAACACCAGGTGGGCTGACAATGGCCTTAAAGTAAATGCAAAAAGATAACATTGTCTCATTTGGTAACAATCGCCCCCCAACAAATGACACAGACAATATCCCACTTCAAAATGAGAATGTTGTTAGAGACCTTTGTACTTAGACTAATAATTTCCTCTCCTTTGATCATAATCAGGAAGTCCTTCTACTCAGCACAGCTGTATAACCAAGGGGGTATCGTCCAGATCCAAAGATGTAACTGCCCCATTATATTCACCATTGATTAAGCCAGTTATTCAGTACAATACCCCCTTTGGGAGGTATGTCACTAGTTGTATCAAACAGCTAGAAAGATGTCAGAGGCTGCTAATTAAGAAGATCACAGATTTAAAATCCCTAAGCTGCTAGAAAAGCCTGGAAGCACTGTCATTTTATTCAGTATTTTCCAGGCTCTCAAGCTGAGATTTATGTCTTACCTTCCAAGCCATTAGGGATAATTAATCGTGGATCTATTTTATGTGCACAAATCAAATAGTCCCACAAAAAAAATACCAGGATCTAAATCTTCACCAGCAGAAAAATAAAACTATGTACAGAAAGAGGTTTATTATACAGTGCCTTCCCATCTCTAGAATAGATTCCCCCTGAAAATTATTCAGTGTGATACATTATCTTTCTTCGTAATGGAACTGTATAATTAGACAGATATTCACAAATTCACACCCGGCTTAACTGGCCTTACCACCCTCAAGAATTGAGATTCAGTCTGAAGGTGGGTACTGCTAAAGCATAAATGGTCTCAAGACTCATCTTGTGTGTTCATATCCAAACAGCTGCTAGGGATAGTGGGACAGTAGGCAAGATACTCGGCCTGAATATCTCACACTGCATTATGTCTTATAGCTAAAGGTGTGTGTGTGTCTTTTGGCTTTTCCCGGTTAGGGGTCGCCACAGCGGAACTCCGGTCCACTAATGATTGGCAGTAGAGTTTTACGTGCTGGCTTGCCGGGCCTAACGCACAACCTTCAACGAAGGAACACCCATTCACGCATGTCGTCACACAGTAGACGCTATAACTGAGAATCGAACGGGCAACATCTAACTGTGAGGCGACAATGCTACCGCAGCACCACCCTTATAGCTAAAGGTATGCTTTAAATTAATTAATTTGTGTCTTATAAAAACAAAAAACAGAATTAGATAATGAACTTTGAAGATGTTACCACTAATAAGACCCTTGAGTTTATATATGAATTCCCCTACCACATTGTACACTGTTAAAAGATATCCATTATAACTCCTTCTAAACATGGTGTGCTGCCAGCATGCAAACGCTTGACTTAATTATAAACGTAACATGCTGCGCAGTCTGTACAACTTGCCTCCTGTCATAATTCTGGAAAATAAGAAACTAGTGTCTTCTGCTTGAATTTAACTACCATCATGACAGTGCTACTTGAGAGCTTGACCTAGTTGTTCATGATTTGGGAACTTAATGTGGACAGTGACCTAACTTTCAACCATGTGCCCTCTAAAAAAAGCGATTGTGACAATATCTAGAGATGCCACTGTTACCCTTTACTCAGTCGTCATTCAGTCAATGATTCAGTAGTATCCTCTTTGGAATGTATCTGTCAAGACTCATACAACAACTAGAAAACTCAGCGATATCTTACTAAAAGGATACCAGGACTAAACAATATGTCCTACATGGATGACCTCAAAGATCTGCCGCTACGCTCTCTGTCCTACAGACCATTAAGCGGCAACCAGTGTCTAGCATGCAAGGCATTCTCGGACTCAATACTGATAGCTCTACTGCACATCAGCAAGTCAGATGGCATCAGAAATGCGCAGTCCAGGGATCTAAACCTCTTCTGCAGCATCAGCAAAGCAGTTTGGATGGACAGGTATAGCACTATCAGAGATGGAACAAACTATCCATCCATGTAAAACAGAGCTTATCCTAGTCCATATTTGTAAGCAAATTTACCCAAGGACTTCCTTTTACACTAATAATGGACTGAGGCAGCTGCAAACCATTTTAGCTCATGCATGGGTCTCCTCAAATCATCTATGGTATGATCCCAGTTATTCTCCCTAAGAATAATTTATAATTATCAAAAATGGGATGGCTAAGGCCAGTCTAACACCAAGCAATCTAGGTGTATTCAAGCACCAAAATGGAAAATGGATAGGCTTAATATAGCCCACGAGGGTGGCTACTCCAGTACTTACCAAGGAACCTAGTTATTTCTTCATTATCTTGTAGCAAGCACTCTGGTGCATTAAATACACTATTACATAAGTAGTATATCACTACCATCACATGAAATACACTATTACATAAGTAGTATATCACTACTGTCACAAGAAATGCACTATTACATAATGAGTATATCACTAACATCACATAAAATGCACTATTACATAAGAGGTATATCACTACCATCACATGAAATGCACTATTACATAAGTAGTATATCACTACCTTCACATGACATGCACTATTACATAAGTAGTATATCACTACCATCACATGAAATGCACTATTACATAAGGAGTATATCACTACCTTCACATGAAATACACAATTCCACCATCGCATGAAAAACACTATTACATAAGTAGTATATCACTACCATCACATGAAAAACATTATAACATAAGTAGTATATCACTACCATTGCATGAAATGCACTATTACATAAGTGGTATATCACTACCATTGCATGAAATGCACTATTACATAAGTAGTATATCACTACCATCACATGAAATGCACTATTACATAAGTAGTATATCACTACCATCACATGAAATGCACCATCACATAAGTTGTATATCACTACCATCACATGAAATGTACTATTACATAAGTAGTATATCACTACCATCACACAAAATGCAGTATTACATAAGTAGTATATCACTACAATCACATGAAATGCACTATTACATACGTAGTATATCACTACCATCACATGAAATGCACTATTATGTAAGTAGTATATCACTACCATCACATGAAATGCACCATTACATAAGGAGTATATCACTACCATCACATGAAATGCACTATTACATAAGGAGTATATCAATACCATCACATAAAATGCACTACTCCATAAGTAGTATATCACTACCATCACATGAAATACACTATTCCATAAGTAGTGTATCACTACCATCACATACAATGCATTATTCCATAAATAGTATATCACCACCATCACATGAAATGCACTATTATGCACTATTGCATAAGTAGTATATCACTACCTTCACATGAAATGCACTATTACATAAGTAGTATATCACTACCATCACATGAAATGCACTATTACATAAGTAGTATATCACTGCCATCACATGAAAAACATTATTACATAAGTAGTATATCACTACCATCACATGAAATGCACTACTACATGAGTAGTATATCACTACTATAATATGAAATACACCATTCCATAAGTAGTATATCACTACCATCACATGAAAGACACTATTCCCTAAGTAGTATATCACTACCATCACATGAAATACATTATTCCACCATCACATGAAAAACACTAATACATAAGTAGTATATCACTACCATCACATAAAAAACACTATTACATAAGTAGTATATCACTACCTTTGCATGAAATGCACTATTACATAAGTAGTATATAACTACCATCACATGAAATGCACTATTACATAAGTAATATATCACTACCATTGCATGAAACTCACTGTTACATAAGTAGTATATAACTACCATCACATGAAATGCACTATTGCATACGTAGTATATCACTACCATCACATGAAGTGCACTATCACATAAGTTGTATATCACTACCATCACATGAAATGCACTATTACATAGGTAGTATATCACTACCATCACACGAAATGCAGTATTACATAAGTAATATATCACTACCATCACATGAAATACACTATTACATAAGTAGTATATCACTATCATCACATGAAATATACTATTACCTAAGTAGCATATCACTACCATCACAAGAAATGCACTATTACCTAAGTAGTATATTACTACCATCACATGAAATGCACTATTACATAAGTAGTATATCACTACTATCACATGACATGCACTATTACATAAGTCGTATATCACTACCATCACATTAAATACACTATTACTTAACTAGTATATCACTACCATCACATGAAATACACTATTACATAAGTAGTATATCACTACCATCACATGAAATACACTATTACATAAGTAGTATACCACTATCGTCACATGAAATACACTATTACATAAGTAGTATATCACTACCATCACATGAAATACATTATTACACAACTAGTATATCACTACCATCACATGAAATTCACTATTTCATAAGCCAAGATTAATAACACAATATGCGCAGCGCATATTATTGCCTCCACAAAGTCACAAAGGTAAAAGTGCTGATGTACAAAGCCTGCCGTGCTAAGTGAAATCACCTTTGACCTTTTAAGAACCTACCACATTATGGGTCTGTTAATTGTAAAGCCAGACTGGACATTACAAAACCACAAAACACCTTAATGTCTGTCTGGCCTTCTTCTCTAGTTATTATCCATACTAGAGACATTTGTTTCACAAAACACAACTCCTAGATACAAAATGAAATTAGCAGTGCACCATCCAAATCATGTTATATGTGTATATTCAATGTTGGTTGTGTTAGAATATGGCATCTATCCCCATACAGGCAGCACAGAACATTCTTATCTGACAATGAAGGTTGCTGTGATAGTAATTCAGTTCCTATGTTCATGGAGACCTCACAGTATTGCAGTAAAGTCCACAGTTATGGATACAGGCAGTATATAGTGCAAATCACAGTGAAGGCACACTTTTAGAGAAGAGCACATCTCCTCTTTCAACTGTTTAATTACATGACCCCCCCCCCCCGCACGATTCTGAGAATCTACATTCTTTAGGTTAGGCTATTCTTCTAGGGTATGGTAAACTTCAGCTTCTAACTGCTAGAAATCAACAATGGAGCAATTGTATTGTATCTGTTTGCTTCAGGATGTATTTCAACCAGTTTAACAGAGAAGTCTCCCCTTTACCTTCTTACAGTAGAAATAATGTCTTCAATTTGCACTGCATTATTCCAAAAGAAACTTTCCACCTTTCTGCAAAACTGATTTCTGCATCTAAAGCTCAGACCATTCATGCTACTGACAACCCGTGTAATGCTTGCAGAATTACAGTTATAACATTTCTTGTCATTCACATTTCATAGATGAATATTAGACTAACTGTCCTGAAGGGCCATTTTAAGCCTATCCAGTAACCCAAGTTCAGAATCAAACTCTATACCTTGTGCTTATGAGGTGAAGACCTTAAACATTATGTCAAACCACTTCTACTTATGGATTTAGAAATATCTGTATATCTGATATTGTAGAAATTGTTTTCTAAGCTGCTACCTCATTATCCACTCCCAGAACTTCTGATTGATTAGTGATATCAGCTAACTGTTTAAATTTTTACGAGCTTGATACTTAATATGTGATAGCAACTCAGTTGATGTATCCAAACAAGCTATTCCTATCACCACATGTAACAATGTCTCAAAATGCTTTATACCAGTATTCTATTTTGTTCAATTCTTAGGGGAGAAATGTGCCTTCTCAACTAGAATGAGTTTTGCAACCTCTACATTACTCACTTTCTGTTTATAGTGTGCTAATTTTCTAATACTTGGTCATACTGATCTTTCCATGGTTACTAGCCAGAATTTAGTTCTGTAAACAGTACGCTAAAATCACTAGTTGATTCTTTAACTCACAAGGGCCACATACCGAAAATATCAGAGAATTCAGAAAGATTCTAAACATTGCATATATTTTCTGCTGTCCTCCTTTGGTGACAAAGAATAATCTTTTTACATGCCTAAGGAAAATTACTAAAGTAAGTGACCAACACTGGATTTTCCAGTTGTCCTGAGCTACCTGGGTCTGTACTAAACTCATTTAAAATGTGATCACTTCTGTACCTTGGTCCATACAAAGAAAGCATTTGCTTTACAGTTAGTGAAGTCATAGCAAGAATAGTTCTGATTTACTGTATTCCTGTTTTCTTCTGAAAGTCTGCCCAGTCTATTTTCATATTCCTGACACATTGCCCAAAGCTGTGTCTATCTTGCCTAGGAATGGTGTTGCATTTTTTGTTTACAAATGATGTATTACATGAGGTAGTATGTTACATAATTACAATATCACTAATTTCCCTGAAATCAGCCATTTCATTGGACTATGCATGTAAAAAATCCAGTATACTGGTGGCACATTTGCATCACCTATGCACTGATAGGCATCATCAAATATAACAAAAGTGACATTATCAGTTTTAATCTGTTAAAGGGCATTTTGTCTGCATGCACCCTTCTTATATGTCCTAAGCTCATTTGAACTTGGCACATTATAGGTCTCCTTCTCAGAAGGGCAAAACATTTTGGCTTATGAATTCATTTTCTAGACATAGGTTAAAGAAGAAATCCCAATCTATGTTATCCTGTTCAGACAGAGGAGAAGAAGTGGATTGAAGCTTGGCATGAAATATTACTTCTGTCATCTCCCAACTGCATCACATATGCTAATGCAGGTATCCCTATCTAACTTAACAGTATATGAGCCAGTCCTGGTCAAACTGACTGGTCTCATACTGTAACCTGATCTTTCACTTGAAGTGAAGACAAATATAAATCTTGCATTCCCTTAGTGGGGGGCAACACAGCCAAATTAATCCTGGAAGGACTACAGATGAAGACAGAATGCACAGGCTCACTCAATCACAGTACATAGACCAGCAGGTCACTTAGATCATCAAGAATGCACATAAGAAATCTGTTTGGAATGTAGGTTGGAAAAGGAACACCTTCTGAAGAACCACCCCGGCACAAAGACGATGTGTGGACTCCACTCAACGGGAGCTCCAGGCAAGAACCAGACTGGAGAAACAAACATTGTGAAAAGAAAACACTGACCTTTACATCATCACCATGCTGCTTAACATAATTTTAAAATAAATAAACTACTACACTGTTAAATATTAGGTCCTCCACTCTTAGAACACACCTCCCGTTTGTACTGTGCTTTGTGTTTTTCTGATGATTTTAGAAAATGTCATTGCATCACTGTCTGTCTCATTATATTTTTACTGGCTACCTCTGGTACCAAGAAATAAGGGTAAAAATGGCTTTGGTTCACAGTGCTAAATCACTTTTATGATTAAAAAAATAGCTTAATTTCTTTAAACTCTTGGTCACCAATATATATTGTACAACTCTTTACAATTTTATATAAGCTGTTTTTTTTTTTGTTTTGCTTGTGAACATGTTGGGTTTTCGATGCTCCCGGTTCAGTCTTTTTAACATTTACTCTTGTGAGCTTTCGTTATTCTGGTAGGGACCTATTACTCTCTCTCTCTCATATATATACACGTGTGTGTGTGTGTGTGTGTGTGTGTGTGTGTGTGTGTGTGTGTGTGTGTGTGTGTGTATATATATATATATATATATATATATATATATATATAAATATAATACACATAGTATAACATTGCATATATTACTGTTGATTCATACATTACTTCATACTCCAGTAGCATCCCTGATTTCTCTATATGTATTTTCCATCCACCAGAGACACCCAATTGAAAATAATCTAGTAACAGCTTTTGCTATTACCTTAAAAACACTGTTCTGCATGTACCCTTCTTGCAGACACATATCTCTGAGCATATCAGCAATTACACTACCAAAGCATTAGCAGCACATCACATTTTCAAATACACAATACCACCAACCAATATGATAGCAGTGTTTTCAAATTAAATTATTCGAATCTCAGAAAAAGGACATACAATCATATTAGGGATAATTTTCAGCATTCAGCTGACATCAGGACTGCAGACGTTCTGTTGTGATGTCCAAAGTATTCCATATTAGGACTATATAATGTAAAAGCAGCTGTGTGACTTTAATGCATTTTGTTACATTAAACTTAGTCCTCCTGAGTAAAGCCCTTTTTTAAAGTTGGCATAAATTATCTAACCTTGATACAACTTTACATCACAGGAGGAACATAATAACATAATATAATGGAAAAGTGGACAGAGCTGGATCATTGCCAAATGAGGGTGTAGCCTGGGTAATGGATCAGGGCATCGCCAAATATACCAATATTTCTTTACTTGGCAATGTCTTCCCAGTTATCAAAATTCTTCTTCTTCTTTCGGCTTTTCCCAGTTAGGGGTCACCACAGTGGATCACCTGTCAACTCATGATTGGCAATAGAGTTTTACGGTTCTGAGTTGCCAGCCCGATGCCCAACCTTCCACAGAAGGCACACACACTCATGCCTAAGGCCAATTTAAAGTGTCCAATCCAGCTACAGCATGTCTTTGGGATGTGGGACAAAACCGGAGCACCCGGAGGAAACCCACATGACCACAGGGGGGACATGCAGACTCCACACAGAAGGCACCCCAGCCGAGGATCGAACTGGAGAACCTCTTGCTGTGAGGCGACAATGCTAACTGTGGCACCACTGTGGCCGCCCCTCCAGTTATCAAAATTAATATTCAAATATTTCAACATACACATCATTTTATAATCTACATCTACAGTAATCATTTTATTTAAACTTTTATCAATAAATCCATTGAGATCCATTTGTGAAACAAAACAAAAACAAACAAGAAACTTCTAACTGAAAAAAAAATAGTCAAAATGAGCAAAAGTAAACTGCTATTCTATAGAGACTGATGTTTATTTGAAGGCACACACAAAGTCATTAATCTGAAAAAAAAACATGGCTAGTGTTCCTTTTAATTTTTATTAATTTTCAGCTTTACTAAACCATGACAGTTCCAAGTGTGCTTGCTCCTTTTGCAGCCATCATGTAATATGTTTCCTAGTCAAGGGTATGCTTCCCTAGAAATGTTTACAAAAATGAAGTGAGATGGTGCCTTCTAATAATTTTTACTAAGCTACAAAAAAGTCTTGCTGAGGAACTTAAATGTAAAGCATTTCCTTGTGCTTTCAGACAGCTGAGATTTGTATATTTGATTTTTACTATGTATGCAGATATTTACCCTGATATGTGTATATGTCTGCAATACTGTTTTTTAAATAAGAAATATAAATCACCCTAGGAAATGACATCTCTGAGAAAATAAACACCAAAAAACCAAACTAAAAAATATGGTAAACACGAAAACATAACTCCAAGCCATGATTTCCAAAATAAAACCCTACGATGTATTGTCCGTACCGTGTTTACAAAACCAAACCGCAAGGAGGACCAGAAACTGTTGGTGTACACAGTCACTGGTTCATGCCTTTTTACAATCTGTGAAGTCCTTGAAAACAATTAAATGAGCAATGAACTTCCAAGAAATAGGCCAATTATACCTCAAACATGTCTTAGTGTTGGTTACCTGAGTGGGTAGAATGGTTTATGGATCCTTTCATCCTTGACCTTAGCCAAACCAAGTGACAAAGATTGTTTGAAGAAACACAGAAACATAAACTTTTCTTAAACAAATCTATAGTGCAGTGTTTAACTTTGGCAAATAAGTTAATATAGACAGTAGATATGAGAAAAATCTAATGGTGTGTGTATGTATCTATATATGTCTATATATATGTGTGGGTCTGTGTCATAGATTTATATAGAGAGAGAGTAGCCCAGTAACATAGAAACCAGCATGCCAAAATAAGAGTACCCCAGTAACTTAGAAACCAGCATGGCAAAATGAGAATGCTCCAAACATTATGTCATGCAGCTTTCAATAAGGCACATTGTAAAGATGGAGCTACAGACTGATTTTGGATTGAGGAAGTAGGCATGACTGGCCTTAGGCATAGGCCAACTAGGCGGCCGACTAGAGTGCTACTTTGGCAGGAGTGCTTTTCCACTAATCTTGATGATGTAGGTAGACCAGGATGGGGGACACTGAGTGGTGTTGGGGGTGCTGTGGAGACTTTTTGCCTAGGGTACCAGTTGACCAAAGGCTGGCCTTGGGAGTAGGAGTAGGCTGCATCTTTTAACAAATGGCAGCAGCTGTCATGTGTTATCAGCTAAAAAAAAGTGTGAAAAAGGTTGCTTGGTACCACAGAACCTCTGGGTAATGATTTCTTAATCATGGTCACTGTTAATGGAAGAACAAAAACCTTCAGTTTTCAAACTAGATTAATAAAAGAAACATATAAATAAGAAGGCACTGTGAAAAATGGAACAAGGTTTAACCTTATTAACTTTGCAAACACAAAACATAAACCATGTGACCTTAGGTCCATTTAATTAGTAAAATATGGTAAAGCAATATATTCATGCAAGTAAATTTGTCTGTAGCAAGTATAAAGGGCTCTTTTAAGCTTAATCAATACCCTCGGGTCAGAATAAAACGTTGTACCTTGGGTTTATAAGGTGCAAATCTTAACCAACACAACCCTCCTTGCTAAACTCACCCCCCTAATTTTGGACAGAGAGAGCCAAAAATAATTGGGGAACAAAGGATCAAAATCTGGGACAGATTTTAAATATTGCTCTTATAAATTTAGAAAGTTGCTAGAATCATTTTCTTTTTCAATCGGATGCATTTTCTGAAAGGTATAAAGTCTAAAACTCAAATATATGTGATTAGTGACTTCAGTGTTCACTGATTTGCTAGAAAGCTTTAAATTTCACGAGGGGCAGAACAAAATTCTGGGGCAAAATTCCCAAGTTCAGCAAAATTCAGGACAGTTGAGAGGTGTGAGTACATATTTGTTTAACTGTATCTTCGCCTGTTGCTGATTTTCTCTTTACCTTTCTGGTATAAAAGAGCAATGAATGCGCTTAACCTGCCGTTATTAATGCACGTAAGGACACAGACCATAAACATTACCTAAGTGGTTGCAGTATTTTCGGAGTTCTAGTTTTCCTTATTCTGGAAAAAAACACTAAAACTACCTTAGGATTCTGCAAATTGTTGATAAAGACAGAAACAGAATGCAAATACTGTTCTGTATTCCGTTTCGTGCCTTTTAAATCATGCTTTAAGTATCGGATATATGATACTACCGGGAAAGCATTTGTGATCCAATACATGTCCACGTAGAGTGGCAGGCCAACTAAATGTAGCAAAGAAGAGATTAGTGGAGTAGTGGAACAAACATACGGGGATAGGAATCTCCGTTTTTTTTAAGTCAGTTATTTACACAATTATGGAACTTAGGTTACCATGACATGTACGATACTGATGCACAGTCAGTCACAAACACTCACATGTGAGATACCGGCCAACAATAGGCACATGTCGCGTGTTCAGCTCTCGACGAGCCCTAGGTAGGTGCCTAAAGCGGTTTGTGGTAAATACGGGGTAATTCCACACATACCACTCAACTGTCCCTGATTTTGACAAAATTTTTAGATCTGTCCCTTTTAATCCCTCCTAAAACTGATGACTTTTGGAGAAAAGCTTCCCCTTTATTAAGAGTTATAGACCTTGTTTTTTTCAGAAAATGTATGTTAGTTCACTTTCACTTATGCTGTTAATGTCTCAGGTTAATAATACTAATATTTTTTTAAAACTGCCCCTGATTCTGGTGAGATTTGCCCCTGACTGGTTGAGAGCTATGACCACAGTATATTTCATGACCCAAAACTTCATCATACGTTTGCAATTCATGTACTCAGTTCTCTGAGCCTGACATAACTCGGCAAACTTATATAAGCAAACACAAAAATATAGAAATAGATAGATAATAGCATATCGCCTAATAAAGACTCAACAAGCAAACATTCCAAGTGAGTTTCAGCCTTTATCCCGCTGAAATGGAAGCTGCTTCTGCAGTACAACTAATTCCATACGCTTGTTTGCAGTTAAAAAACTCAATCTGCTAAACGGACGGTAGCTACACACCCGTCACGTCTGGTCCTCACAATTGGTCCATCGGTTCAGAACTGAAATCCATCTGCTATCATTAAAGCCAAGTAAGTTTAAACGTGGCATTAATGTATATAACGTAATTATAGATGGGCTTTCAACTTGCTCCTATTGAATAGGTTTAATTTGGGAGGAAAGAAGGCACCATTATGCAGTGCACCTGTCATCATTTGAGTAGGGGCACAAAGCGCACGAACATGTTGCTTGGAAAAGACACCACAACAGCCCCTTTAGTCTGTGACCATTTCATATATTGTACCTTGAATGGGCGTGTCTCCAACAGTAAAGTGGGCGGAGCAAGGCTCTGTGCGGCGTGTAAAAGGAGCTGTCCACAGCCTCAGTGCTGAAGTGAAGTCTTTTCTTGCCCTAGCGGGATTTGGATTTCTAATGCAAGACAGTTCTAATCTGAGCAGTTTTTCCAACAATGATTCTTTAAGAATGATGATCGTGACAATTAAGAGGGGTCTTGTTGTCAATATCTAAAACGGGAGGCAGTAAATGAGCATTTTAACCCCAAAAGAACACATCACACTGTGATTTCATTCTGATGCCAAGGATTAGGCGCTACATTTCGGTATTCTGGTCTAGTTAATTTTCAGAGGAAAATGGATTCCTTTCTCTGTCGTTTCTATAAGGTTTTGGTATTATTGCCCGTCATCATTTGGAAGCTTGGATCTGCTGCAATAAACTGTAAGTTTTATCATAACATAGGTCAGGTGCCAGTGTGTTTGTCTGATTTTACAAGTGACAGAAAGCAGTTGATGAATTGGCTTTAATTCTAATTTTAAGACATGAACTGCAACTTTATCCAAAAACAGTAATGTCTGCACCTTTAAACTATTAGCTGTGCATACTTGTAAAGTTACATTAGATGTTGTAGGAGTAAATGAGTACGCATACATATTCAATACCAGAATGATACTGTTCATTGTACACATTCGCTATTTCTTCTTCTAGACCCCACTACAACTACATTAATCAGATGCAAATACCTTTATGCCTGTATATAAACTTTCAACAAAATATTTTAAAAACAACCACAATAATCAGGACTTTTAGTTTCACTCTGAGTATGTTACTTTTCAAGGGGGACAAGAACTAGAGTAAGTTTTGTTCTGGTGAAGTTATGCATACATTATGGAGTGCTAAGTAACTTGTTGTACTAGCATCTGAATCTAGCTATGTACAGCATAATTGCATGCCTAAGTAAAATCAGGATTTGCATAAAAATACCAAGATAAATAGCATGGACTGGATAGGTCAGATTGTGTATCAACATAATACAGGCCGTAATAGGATAATATGTCTTAATGTTTTCCAAACCATCTTTTTTTGAGGATTCCAAGTAAAGTGGCCTATTTTCATTATCAGCAAGATATGGACAAGTGTGTGCATAATGGATACTGCATATAGTAAGGAGAGAAAAATATTTTTTAGTTCAGTACCAACAAACCATACATTTTTGCACGGTCTGAAAATTTTCATAAAATGAAATCTATATAGATTTCTAGTCCCGCTGTTGGATTGAAGTAAACAAAAACAACTAAAAAGGTTAACTGAATTACAAATATTTGTAAAACACTAGAGGTCAGCATTGTCACACTAGTAAACAAATTATTTTATTTGTTTCTTTTTTTAATTTTTTTTAATTTCTATTTTATTTTTACTGTACTTCTTGTAGGTATTTAGGATCTGCCAAAATAAATAGGTTGAAACAACAAACTGATATGATATGTATGTTTTCTCCTCTAAGTACACATATTTAAAATTGGGAAAGCAGTACATTAGGAAGCAGAAAGTATTTTAAAAATGTTTTTCCCCTGATATTTCTAATTTAGTTCCCAACTGCTGACTTTATGATGGCCATGTGTGTTTTCCAAAACGGGGATAAAAATCAGGTGTTTGTCTGTTCTAGGTTAATAACCAATGATTTGCATATTTTATATTCATGCCTGAAACCTTTAAACATGTGGCTTAAGTATAACCTGCTTTTACTGTATTACTCTTACATCACCTTGGTCTTACAGACTTTAAGAAATGCAGTAGGAAGAGACAGCAGGGATTTATCTACTTCCCCAATCAGGGGGCAAATAAGGTTTCTCACTGTTAAGATATAAGTATATTGAAAAGGAAAGCAATGCAGTATGCCATAATAGAAAGTACTGATGAGCAGTCATTGGAAAGTAGTGTGACTTCTTTCTGTCGGGATAAGTTAGTGATTTTCATTCTTTAGTTACCGTTTTATTTTGCAGTGTGTAGGTCAGTAACAGGTGTCTTGAACATCATGCATAAGGTACACTGTACATATGGACATAAATATATCTATCTAGCTGTTTGTGCATTTGGTATTGTAGCTAATAAATGTTTTACATTTGTAGGAGACACTTTCTGTAGTCCTGTGTTTCAAGCAAATAAATAAACATACTAATTTCTTTATATAGTTATAGCTTTCAGTCAGCCTGGCTTTGCTAGAATGATGGAAAAAATCAAATCAGTCAAGGACAAGGTTCTTAGTCTGGATTTTTTTCTAAATGTTTACTTATTAACTTATAATGGTAGCAGAGTAAGAGGTTTTGTACATAATATGCATTTTCTAAAGAATACATGTCTGTAACAATACGATGTGTCATTGTTTAATTACTTTAATCATCACTTTGTTTTCAGAAAACAACAAATTTTATGAGGGACAGACCAAAGTTTTGAGGCAAAATTAGAGAGACCCGAGAAAGTCAGGACCTTCCTGAGAGTTATTTTTAGCAGTTTTATTTTCTAAATTATTTCTGAGAACATTGGGTGACTTAAGCAAACTAACTGAAACAAACTGTAGTTTGTACTCAGACATTGGCTGGTTGTGTATTTGTTGCTGCAACCATATGCCTTGCATAGAAAAAAATGTTTCAGCCTGGTACAGAGAGATCATACCTGAAATTAGTCTGCATGTATGAACATATAATACACTTGCACCATTTATTGATGTAGCCATGTTAGACAAAATATTTTCCAAGTTGTTTTTTTTTTTTTTTTGTTATATTATATTTTGATTTGATACAGATTTGGAGCCAACACTGTAGTCCCCTAGGCTGCTACTGGCCACTTATCTGCTGTCAGTAGGTCCCCATTATTGCTACATATTAATATGCAGAATATTTCTAAATGTGAAATGAAGCAGGCCAAGATCATGTCATCACTTTACATGTATGGGTATACTAAAAATGATCAAGCAGCAATAACAAGTAAACATAAGTGCAGGATATTGTCATTAAAACTATCTAAACTACCTCATCCCCATAACACTGACATTAGTACATGCCAAGATAGTAATTCTCAAACATCTATATTAAGAAAATATAAACAATCCTGTCCACAAAATAAACAGAATGGTTTTCAGAGACAACTGTTCCTGCAACCCTGATGTGGAGGCAACCCTCCCCCTGTCCGTACTTATATATACTA
Source organism: Protopterus annectens (assembly GCF_019279795.1). Taxonomy (NCBI): domain Eukaryota; kingdom Metazoa; phylum Chordata; order Ceratodontiformes; family Protopteridae; genus Protopterus; species Protopterus annectens. Next base: position 165,970,669 of record NC_056728.1, on the reverse strand, counting down.
ACTCCATATACCAAGGCAGATAAGGGCAATATCTCCCAAAAGAGGAGAAACATTGCATGCACATGCTGAGGAATCATAATACAGTGACTTTGGTTAAGGAAGTTAAGCTAAAAAACAGGAAGAGAACTCAATAGCTAATGCACTTTAAAAATGACAACTTACATAGTGCACATCCTGGTTTACACAACATATCTGAACAATAAAAATATGTCTGGTACTGTTAATATGTATTATTACAATGCTCAGTCTACTTATGACATTTTTAACTGTTAATATCCTGCACATACAGTACGTTTTGATGATGATATGTGTATTAATGTAATTGCTGCTCCCTTATTTTTAATATTTGTGTGTGTATGTGTGTGTGTGTGTGTGTGTGTGTGTGTGTGTGTGTGTGTGTGTGTGTGTGTGTGTGTGTTTATACCATACATTCACCAGTAAAGACTGACTGATTCTAAATGTGGTTTAATAATAATAGTAAGAAATAATAATTTTATTAATGAAACACTATGTTATTAGAAATATAAGGAACAGAAAAATTGTAGAAAAAAAGATTAGAACAATGTTGAGGTGGTTGTATTATGACAACTGCAGGCCTTTTGAATTACTTCATCATTTAGTGGCTACATTAAACACACATAATGATTCCTCACTTGTGTTCTCCACTTTCATTTGAATGATACTTGTATTTTATAATCTCAGAGTGACCATCAGCATCATAACTGGGACTTCAGTATGTATTACAACAGGCAACTAAATCTTCATGTCGTAACGTTTTATCAAGGCCAAGAATCGGTGTGTGTGTGTGTGTGTGTGTGTGTGTGTGTGTGTGTGTGTGTTTGTGTGCATGTGTAATCCACACTAATTATTAAAGCTCTGACAGTTATAATAAATATAAAGAATATTTTATGTAACTTGATATTTTGCATATTTTTCATCAGTTTTCACAATGGGAGTATCAAAGGAGTTATACCAACCCAAGATAGCTAATTAGTATTTTAAAACATCACATTAGTAATCACAACTAAAATGAGAATATGTTTCTTCTGAATTACTTCACTTAATAGCTGTGATGGTGAATTTATTTTGGTTTGCTGGAAGAACAGACTATTATGACTTTTTTAACTCAAGTAAGCAAGCACATGTGTTATGAGGACCTGCCTGAGAAGCAATCCTATAGAAAGACAAAAGAAAATCAGAAATTAGTGAAAATATAATGGCACAACGAATGGAGAGAAAAAAAGTGAAGAAATATAGTAAAAATTGAGTTAAAATGAAAATAAACATGACCAATGCAGTGGGGAAGGAAGGCTGTGGAAAGGACTATAGAAATATTAATTGTTTATATATTTGTTTTCTGGAGGTGGACACTGATCTCCATGGATCATTTTCAGTCACAGCCCAAGAAAAGGGTCTGGTTAAGTGACTTGCTCAGAGTCACAAAGTTAGGCAGTGGAAGCTGAGAGAATCAAACCTTGTACCACTGGACTACAGGAAACTGCTAATCAACAGTTCCTTAATGTGTTGGCAGGAAAAGATGGATTTCCAAAAGTACATAAATGCCTCCATGATATATCATGAAATGTATCCCTTGACTGGAAGTATTACTTTCTTCTGAAGCACGTCCCCAGTCTGGCACATTTAAGCAAATGTTTTAAAAATAGTACTTTTCAACTTACCTGCAATAAATGACTGAATATGTAAATAAAGTGCAGTTATTTTAAAATACATTACAGTCTCATATAATTCATTTTAATAGTGCAGGTCAGTGTTGTACTCTTTATCTCATTTCTCTATCTTCTAATTAAATGTTTATGAAAACCATCATGCCCTATCTCAATTATCTGCAAGAAGTCTTCAAACAAATTTGGTAATGTCATCAGATTGTGTTAATATTTCTTTTAGTGTATATATGCACGCACATGCAGATGTGTCCTTCTATGTATTGCTGCACATGCAGATACATGTGTGCGCATGTGTGAGTTTATGCATTTGATTGTGTTCTTTGCAACAGTTTGGTTTTATGTTAGCTATGAGTATATTAGTTTGATAAGACATATCAAACTAGTATTTGACTCTATGCAGCAAAATAAATTCTACAAGAGTATATTTTGTGCATTCTTTCACTCACCTCATGTAACTGGATATACAGCTATTCAAGTGAACAAACATTTAAGAGCGTATCCGCCTAGGTGCCTGAAAATCCTGGGTCCAGTGCTTATTTTTATTTTCAGCGATACCTTCTCATATGTACAGTTCTGTTCTACGCATTCAATATGGTGGCAACCTATTAAACATTTTAGACTCAATAATGTAAATCTTGAAAATGTGAAAAATGAGTACAATCCCTGTACATAATAGTTGTTGTGTCTTTTGGCTTTTCCCGGTTAGGGGTCGCCATAGCGGAGCTCCGGTCCGCTAATGACTGGTAGTTGATTTTTACGTGCCGAGTTACCAGCCCTGACGCAGAACCTTCAACGAAGGTACGCCCATTCACATAGAAGACGCTCTAGCTGAGAATCGAACCGGAAAGCGTCTGACTGTGAGGCGACAATGCTACCGCAGCACCACCACCGTGGGTTAATCCCTGTAAATAATAGTAAAGCACAAAAATCACTGTTACACATTAAAAACATTTTGGCACACCATACTTTTACCAGTTATATATACTAACTTTGAAATCACCATACCCTGGAGAAAAAGAAATGCTTCAAGATGTATCAGGTTTCAGTCTTAGGATATATTTCTATATAATCTCACTGAAATTATCTCAATTACACATGCAGTCCTTGAATATACTATGGGACTCCCAACAATAGCTATATGATTTACCATTTTATTGCCCACTAGTATTAGTCCCACTCTGACAGCCTACCCCAAATCAATTCATTCATACTTTAGCTACTTGAATCTCTCTAAATCCTTAAAAAGTGAAGGCATGATTTCTGGAAACAGAAAATGCTTCTGCCAGGATCCTATATGTGATCAAGGACTTAATGTGGAGATCTTACTTCAATACATTGGTTCAAATTCTATGGATTTTGCCTGTGCCAACAACTCTAAGGATTCTGCCTGTGCCAACAACTCTATGGATTCTGCTTAAGCCAACAGTTCTAAGGATTCTGCCTGTGCAAACAACTCTACAAATTCTGCCTGTGCCAACATCTCTAAGGATTCTGCCTGTGTCAACAACTATATGGGTTCTGTCTGTGCCAACAACTCTAACAATTCTGCCTGTGCCAAGAGCTCTACTGATTCTGCCTGTGCCAACAACTCTAACAATTCTGCCTGTGCCAACAACTCTATGGATTCTGTCTGTGCCAACAGCTCTAAGGATTCTGCCTGTGCCAACAACTCAAACAATTCTGCCTGTGCTAACAGCTCTAAGGATTCTGCCTATGCCAAGAACTCTAATGATTTGGCCTGTGCCAACAGCTCTAAGGATTCTGCCCATGCCAAGAACTCTAATGATTTGGCCTGTGCCAACAGCTCTAAGGATTCTGCCTGTGCCAAGAACTCTAATGATTTGGCCTGTGCCAACAGCTCTAACGATTCTGCCTGTGCCAACAGCTCTACTGATTCTGCCTGTGCCAACAACTCTAACAATTCTGCCTGTGCCAACAGCTTGAAGGATTCTGCCTATGCCAAGAACTCTAATGATTTGGCCTGTGCCAACAGCTCTAAGGATTCTGCCTGTGCCAACAACTCTAACAATTCTGCCTGTGCCAACAGCCCTAAGGATTCTGCCTATGCCAAGAACTCTAATGATTTGGCCTGTGCCAACAGCTCTAATGATTCTGCCTATGCCAAGAACTCTAATGATTTGGCCTGTGCCAACAGCTCTAAGGATTCTGCCTGTGCCAACAGCTCTAACGATTCTGCCTGTGCCAACAGCTCTACTGATTCTGCCTGTGCCAACAACTCTAACAATTCTGTCTGTGCCAACAGCTCTAAGGATTCTGCCTATACCAAGAACTCTAATGATTTGGCCTGTGCCAACAGCTCTAAGGATTCTGCCTGCGCCAACAACTCCTCTTTTCAGCACATCTCTATTTTGTACCTTCTAAATTTAAGGCATCAGCTGTCTACTATTGCAAATAATTATTAATTCCTACCTTGGAATATGGACTTCTGTTAGTGATTACAAGGTCATTTACCACGTATAACATGCGATAGCGACCAATAAATATGACATTTATTTGTCTATCTATATATCTATTTATCTATCTGTCTTTGTTTACTGGGAAAGTCTGACTGGGCAAAACCAATTTTCAGAGGATGCCTGGCTAGAAAAACTCCTGCATATATATTAAAGATACTAGTGACAAACCACATTTTTACAAGGGTACATTACATAGTTCTAAAAACATCTAGATACAAACAGGTAGTTATTGTGTAGGGACTCTATAGACATATAAAACAGGAATCTTTTTCTGTGGTGACATTATATGCAATAATAAATTCCAGGTATAAAACATTTGGTATGCAAAGAGCTCATATGGAACATATGTGGCAAGTACATATTAGATATGATATATAAGACATTGATAAAGAAGGTTGCAGTACAGATGTTGGGAATAAATAAAATTGAGGTAAGTAGTGTGAAGCATCAGCCATTAATTAGATAGTAGTTAAAGCTTGAAGAGGGAGAAGATATGAAGACACATAACCCAATTACCAGTACTCATGTTTCCCTTACAGTCCTCAATAGGAGTAAAATAATTATCTACTGCCTGAACAGTCAGCATATCCTCCTGCTTTTAAGGTACTTTAGCTGGGACAATCACCCCTCCCATAGCACCTTCCTCTCAAATAAAACCTCTGTCCAAAGTTTTTGGTCTTCAGGAGCCAGTCTATATGCATTGCAGTTCCACTAAATATCTGGTCTTTATGATTATTCATTTTGTCCAAAGGAAGTACACTTGTCTGTGTGTTTGCATTTTGTATTTTCAGCTAAAATGAAGTGTTAGTTCCATCAGTATATCACACATGTGATTGCTTTTCTGAGATATGCATTGTTTAATAGACTGTAATGTCAACTTGAAAAACCTGTACTGCATTTCCTCCTGTAACAGCCAGTCGCAGAATACCAAAAGTGGGAAAGCCACAGGTTTTATGTAACCCATGTTTCACTGCATTGAGAATTGTTGTGCAATACATTAAACAGTTTGTGGTTCGTGGGAATTGCAGAATAGGAAGAAGGTGGATTTTAATTTTATTTTTCACTTTCTCCATCTTCTTCAAGTTTATGTGATTTCAGAGGAGTTGTGTATGTATATATATATATATATATGTTTGTATACAAATAGCAGGCATGTTGGCAATTTGCCCCTCATCAGGGAATGCACTGGGATGTGTCCCCTGCAAAAAGAATTGTTTTGTGAAATCTTGGGAGTGTTATTAGTCTGAGTGTGTGACTGCCCAAGGATGATTAATTACGTGCTCACTACAATGGTATGTGCTTAATCAACCTACTTAAATCACTTATATTCTGTTCTCTCTCTTTCTCTATATGTGTATATGTATATGTTATATATATATATATATATATATATATATATATATATATATATATATATATATATATATATGTATATAGTCTTTGTGTGTGTGTATGTGTGTGTGAGCATGCGCGTGCCTAGACTGATAGATAGATAAAGATATAGCTTTGGCTATATTGAAAATAATCTACCCTTCAATATATGATATTCGCAAGATCAACAGTTTTGCTCCAGAAAGAGGTGATAAAGTTTGGTAATAACATCCAGGTAACTTCAGATACTGAACTTAAATTAGATTATATTAAAAAAGAACTACACAAAGCACAGGGAGGAGACAGACTTAGTAATAAGGACCAGAGCTCACTTCAGCATGAACTTATACCATATATTTTGGTTATTTGGCTGGTCATTTAAGTATGGGAAGCCTCTTCAGTATTGTAGGCAGTCCCTTGTTAAACCCATATTTAAGGATAAGGGGAATTGGACAAGCACTGTATCATACAGACTAATATGTTTACTTTTTTATTGTGGAAAAATACTGGAAAAGGTTATTTTGGATAAATTATTGTCAGAACCAGAAAGGTTGGGACTGGAAACCATACATCAGCATGCAGTTTTGAAAATAGGTCTACAATTGTATAACATGATGTTCTTTAATAATATAACAATAGCAGTAAATTAAAATGTACCATGATTCAGTTTATACAGACTTAACTTCTGGGGTCATGTACAGAAACTGATCAACAAATTTAAACAGCTAGGTATTAATGTAATCTTGATAAAGCTGAAACTTGCATGGCTTACAAATTGGAAATAAATATCAAAGCGCAATCGGACAGGTACAATTCTAGGTTGTAGTGAGGGTACCCAACAGAGCTCTGTCCTAGACCTGTACATGTTTATGTTGTATCTTCCTTCTCTTTGTTATCCCACATATCCTATAGTCTGCATGCAGATGACTTGAAAATAGGTAAACTGATTACATCTGTTACAGATAAGACACATCTGCAAAAGAGCATGAATGAACTGACAGTTTGGGCACCAAAAAATAATATGCTGATAAATGCACCAAAAACTAAACATATGAAATTTGGGAGATATAGAATGAAGAGTGAATATTTAATACAACACACAGTGATTAAAGCTGTGAATTCATTTAAGGATCTGGGTATAATGATAGACCCAGCTATGATTTTTTTTTCTGATTATATCAAGATATCATTGACTGAATTTTGTATTGACAGAGCTCATTGTTTGACTGATGTACAGTGTAATACTAATAATGAACACTATGAAGTGCTTTGTGTGCTTTCAAACTTCTTAATATGGATTGCTTCATTGCTGTGCAACCTAGCATTAATAATTAAACCTGTAAATAGTATATAATGCTTTACTGTTGTGCAATCTAACAGTGATGAAGAATCCTGCCATGTGGTTTGTATGCTGTTAAATTACATGTTGTTCAGCCCTTCACCGCTTGCAGTCTATTTCTAATGAAGAACCTGATAACAGCCTTATGTATTGTTAAACTGTATAGCACCCTGTCTTTTACTGACTGTTGTGCAGCACAACACTAAAGATGAAACCAGACTTTGTATGCTCCTTATTTTTATGGTATTTATTTCTTCATTGGTGTGCAGCCTATTATTAAGTGAACCCTTCCAAGCACTTTGTGTACTGTTAAGCTGTACACTGCTTTACTGACTGCTGTCAAGTTTAGCAACATTGATCAATACTAACAAGCACTCTGTGTGCTTTTACAGTATTGGTTTCAGAATGCATCGCTGCTGTGCAATCTTACCTAATGATGTGCCCTTCCATGTTCCTCCTGTGCTGTTAAAGTACAGATTACCCACTCCTGAATTACTGCACATCCTAACACTGAGAAAAAACCCACAAATTGCAGTTATGCATTGGTACACAGTCTTGAATTGTCATGCAACCAGATAATAATAAAAAACCTCTAGTGGTTTCTATGTTTTTGAAGTACTGGGTGTGCAGTCCTGCACTGGTTTGAAATCTAACAATAATAATGATCCAGACAAGTGTTTTGGGTATTGTTTAAGTGCTGCCTTGTTGTGCAGTTGTCAGTAATGATTATTCCTGCCAAGTGATTTTTGCGCTGTTATACAGTTACTAGATTCTGTGCCCAGCACTGAGGATTATCCTTGTTCATGGCTCTGTTCATTGGGCACATAGTAGTATATTGTTATGCGCTGTTGTTTACTTACTTAACTCTCTGAGTGCCATAGGTTCATAGGCTAGTACTAGGCTAACTGCTCTTGCGAGCCATTTTAAGCCTAGCCAGTTATCCCCTGTGAGATTCAAACCGTGTACCTTGTGTTTGTGAGGCAAACACCTTAACCATTAGGCCACCCTCCCAACCCAATGTATACTATGTCCCTGCAGGACTCATAAAGATGCCTTTGTATGTGTTCACTTTGCAACATTAACACCCCAAGCATCATTTGTGATATTAAGTTTTAGAACAGTTAGTGCCATTCTTCCATTTGTTAGCATTCTGCTGTAAGTGAGCATATTCTGTTCATACCTTAGCTAAATTACTGCTGTAAGTGAGGTTCTATTCATAGCAGTACTACATTGTGTTATATGTGAGTATATTCTATTCATAGCTGTGCTACAGTGTGCTATATCTATGTTCCATCGTTGTGCTACATTACTGCTGTGAGGTTCTATTCATACCTGTTCTACATTACTACTCTGAGTGAGGTTCTGTCTGTAGCTGTGCTGCATTGTGTTATATGTAAATATATTCTGTTCATAGCTGTGCTATAAGTATGTTCCATCATTGTGCTACATTACTACTGTGAGGTTCTATTCACAGCTGTTCTATATTACTACTTAGAGTGAGGTTGTGTTCATAACTGTGCTACATTGGGCTGTATGTGAGTATGTTCTGTTCATAACTGTGCTACATTTACGGCTGTAATTGAGGTTCTGTTCATAGCAGTGCTACATTGTGCTGTATGTGAGCATGTTCTATTCATAACTGTGCTACATTACTGCTTTACTGGTGAGGTTCATTCTTTTCATAGCATATATATTCAGCTGACAAATGCATAGTTTACAAATGTAAAGATTTTTGCTTTCTGAAGAAGAAATAAATAAATTAAGGCTGTCCACCCTGCTATTTATCTTACTGATGTCATTCTGTCAAGCCATTGTCATAAATTGCTTGATGGTCAATTGATTCATATACATGACTTCTTCTTTTTTCAGCTTTTCCCAGTTAGGGGTCACCACAGTGGATCACCTGTCCGCTCATGATTGGCAGTGGAGGTTTACAGTGTTGAGTTGCCAGCCTGGCACCCAACTTTCCACAGAAGGCACACACATGCATGCACTCACACCTAGGGTCAATTTAGAGTGTCCAATCCATCTACAGCATGTCTTTGGGATGTGGGAGGAAATCAGAACACACAGAGGAAACTCACACGACCACAAGGGCGACATGCAGACTCCACACAGAAGGCACCCCAGCCAAGGATAGAACTGGAGAACCTCTTGCTGTGAGGCAACAACACTAACCGCTGCACCACTGTGGCCGCCCCGATTCATATACATCACTAAGAAAACAAAATATCATTGTATAACTTTGCGACCTACCCAATTTTATTGGTTTTGTCTTTATGTGACTTCGGCAAAATAGTAAAAATTTGAAGTAATTTCAAGGAATCCTGACAACATATAAAAAAAAAGGTCCTTAAAGTGGAATATGAGTAGTGAAGAAATAAAGCCTTTTTCTCCCATTTGAATGTAGAATTGATCAAAAACAATAATACTAACAGTAGTGCTAATATTAATACCAATATCGGTACAAATAGCAGAACTAATACTAATAATTGTGGCTAAAACAGTAACATGCAGCAAATATCTAACTATAGCAAAGCAGCATCTGTTGTCTCAGGTTTATTGTAACATTAGTTCACTCCAGGTGCCATATTTTAATGTATACTAGCATCATTAAAACGTTTCTGTCCAGTTAGCAAACAAGTTATGCATGCGCTCAGTTCCATTATTAGCTACCTTTAAGCAGGTGTGTCCTGTCATTCTCCCAAAGCATTTTCTTTCTGCCACCTCCATGACACAGGGGGATAAAGATCCTGACTGCACCCTATGTTTGAGTTGTAGATCAGGTACTGAAGGGTTGGCGAGGGATGGGAGTGAGAAACCAGTGTTAACTCACATATGAAGGGCTGGTGGAGGATGGGAGTGAGCAGCCAGTGTTATCTCAATTAGGAAGGGCTGGCGAGGGATGGGAGTGAGAAACCAGTGTTAGCTCACATATGAAGGGCTGGTGGGGGATGGGAGTGAGCAGCCAGTGTTATCTCAATTAGGAAGGGCTGGCGAGGGATGGGAGTGAGAAACCAGTGTTAGCTCACATATGAAGGGCTGGTGGGGGATGGGAGTGAGCAGCCAGTGTTATCTCAATTAGGAAGGGCTGGCGGGGGATGGGAGTGAGCAGCCAGTGTTAGCTCACATAGAAAGGGCTGGCGGGGGATGGGAGTGAGAAGCCAGTGTTAGCTCACATATACTGGGGGGTGAGAGGCAGCCTAAGCTCACTGTAGTAGCACATCTGATGAATTCTATCCTGCAGTCGAATATGGCTTGTTTGGGAAGCTGCACTTCCAAGAAGGATGCATGCTCCTCCAGAAGGCAGCCGTGGTGGAGCTTGCAAGGTTAGGGCAGCAGTTTCCTTGATTTCTCCATTGTTATTGTAACACAAGTCATGCTGAAGAATGGGAAGGTTAAGTTTGGGCTGATAGACCAGGGGATTAAGGACAGGACCTGCTGGCAGCTGATTATCATTTGTAGGCTGATAAAAAACATGTTGCCTTTCTGCATATGTTGGGGCAGTCTAGGTAGGAAAGGATGATCCATGACTGGCATACTGTATGACATCGTGTGAGTGCTACAGCCAGTGCTGTCTGTCGGGGATATACATCTTAGATATAGCTCTTGTTGTGTGGAGGTATAAAGAACATCAACTGGATGGGTTATCTCAAAGCTAACTCCTTCAGGCTCATCATATTTACTTATTCATAATTGTAAGAATGTGACTGATGACTGGCAGAAACCTTTGTTCCTCATTCAGTGACGGCAAAATATAATTCAAGTCTTGCAATGAATTTGCAGAAGCTCTGCTTGAAACAGCTGGAATGTCAAGACAATACATAGGCTGGTAGCTTGTTGTTAATCGGCTTAGCTAGTTTGAATTGGGTTTGTTTTGCCTTGTAATGCCATTTTCTGTTTGCATAGTTATTTTTGCTATTGGAATACTTTTTTTTTTCTCAAGTTGGATTTATTTAGGTGGACATTGTTTTTAGGAGATGTGTACTTGTTTTTCTGTGTGCACTATATAAAAGGTAGCTTGTTTTACATTGTAGTAAACAGGAAAAAAGGTGCAAATTTCAACAGATATATATATATATATATATATATATAGATAGATAGATAGATAGATATGTATTTTCTTTGTTAAACTAGGTGTATATTTATGTTTTGGAAGTTGCTTTAGGAAATCGAGGCTGTTTCGGGATGCCAGTGTTTATATTTTGTGTGTGCCAGGTTACTTTACTTTCTAGTAAGTAAATGGGGTAGGTTAGAGGAAATGTAATATCTTTTTTGACACACTGAGGATGTAGACAGACAACTGCTGATGTGAAAATGTATCACATTGTTTATATGGGTTCATTGTTAATTCACATGCATTTACACACACACACACACACACACACACACACACACACACACACACACACACACACACGCCCATGGTATCAAACAAAGCAGCAGGGACACTTGACCATAAGATAACATTTTTCATTAAGAACAGAAAGAAATAACTGATCCATGGTGCAAACTTTTCTTTAGAACATGTAATAAGATAATACAAACACTGTAGTCTCTTATCCCAGTTTAGGATTAGTCACAAAAATAAATTCAGGTATCTTTCTTCTGTCTGGAATCCTCACTGTGTCTTCTGACTGTTTCAGGGTCCTTCGAGTTGTATTTCTTCTTTCAGAGCATATTGTTCAGAACTGCTTGTCTACACACAAAACTATTTCCTGCAGTGACAGACCAACGTCTCTGACTTTCAGGGTGCTTCCCTTGTTTTTACATTAAGTTAACCAGTCAATTACTATAGTAACTATTTAAACTGGAATCCCTCTTCCCAAGGCATACTAATGCATACCTCACTATTTTTAAAGAACAATACAACAATTTCTGCACAGCAATCTGTATAACATTGTTTACGGCTCATAATGTTTAATATATATACACACACACATATATATATATATATCATTTGCAGTATTACTTGCCTCAGCTGAGTCCTGCCACACTGTGCTGTTGTATATTGTAATCAGCTATAATATTCTGCTTCTTTTAGAAACACCAGTTGGACTGGTAAAATATGCATGTGACACTGGTGTATCTTACTGAATATAAAAACTGGAAAGTGATTGCCATCACGTCTATTGTATGCATACTTGTTTTTATGTTTTCTTGCTTTGTGTTAAATATTAGTAAAATCTAGATAAATATACTGTCTAATTCTAAATATCTGTAACTTACTAGGATTTAGAGCATTTGTAAATCACTAGCTGACAATATTATTGACTATATAACTTCCATTTTAGAATGCACTTTGGCCTTTAATGTGTGAAGTTTTTGTACTGTTATCAAACACTTATCTCTAATCTTGAGGCACTGATTTGTTAATTTGTTAGATCTAATCTAAAATAAAAGTAAAACAAAAAAGATTGTGCATCCTTCTAGTAGTCTCTGTGATAAAACAATTGTTAGAATGAGCAAAAGTTGAAAGGCATGTGGTGAGAGCACATTGTAAAATGATTACTCAGTTCATTGGTACAATTCCCCTTTCCATGTTTAGTTCTCGGTGGAGTTTATTCAGGTGGGTATGCATATTGCCACACTGCTAATAAGCACAAGTGTGAGTAAATTATCCATTCAAGGTATGCTGGATCATGTTAAATTATACATACCTTGATGGGATTTCATTGCATAATCTAAGTGTTAAGTGATACTGTGATGTTAAAAAAATCAGCAAAAGAAAAAAGGATTTGTAGGACAGCTAAGGGAATACAACTGAACACTTCAACTGGCCACTCCTGAAGCAAATGAAAGTATACATGTGAAACATTGCAAATTCTAGGATTTATTCTTTTCACTGGAAATCATAAAGCTAGTAATGTTGCAATAAATATTCAGTGTCTTTCTTATGATAATATAGCTAAGTGCTGCCTTAATTTGCTTCTGTGGTTCAGTGGATTAATGTGTTTGCTTCATTAAAGATCCATGAAATGAACTTAATGTAACTGCAAACCCACAAGGAAATCAACTGGAGCTTTGAGGTATACTCTGTGAATATTACAGGCCAGTTTTTAATACCCTTCTGCTGGGCATAACTGTACAAAATGGTTCAGAAATAATTTATACTCAAAGGGTAATTGTTATGCCTACAGATTTTACATTTGTGAGGTAATTTTAACTCAGTGATATGGTAAAGCAAACCCAGTTATGATTAATGAAAATAGAAGGGTTTTAAGATATGTCATTTTAAAGGTTACTTCTGATATCCTAAACCTGAGTTGGTATGCTGTTTGTAATAACCTAGCAGAACTGAGAAAATAATTAGGCTAATTTTATTAAAAGTATTTGGTAAATAGCAGCTCTTTGAAACTAAGTCACAGTGTGTTGCAGTAGCTGGGGTGCTTGCTTGGTACCTGCTGATCATAGTTTAATCTTCTCACAAGATGAATAAAAGATAGTTACTGAAAGCAATCAAATTAACCATTCCATACACCAGTTCACGCTACTGTGGAAATGTGCAGCATGATGTATGATATTACTTTGTGAAAATATATGATTCCTCTCCAAGTCAAAACTCCAGAAATAATTCTTATCACTATGAAACTGCAGCTTTACTTAAAAAAAAAAAAATTGCAGTGAAGCAGACACAGGTAATACTGCATTCCATTCCAGTAAGCCTACTTTTGCATATGGGCACACAAGCACGTCGTTGGGCATACATACATACGTATTTAAATATATAGATAGATATAAACTATTGTCATCATACTCAGCTTATGAGAGATTCCAAATACTGTATCGAGCACCACTGAAACATGAAAGATTCCATAAACAAACATACAATTAATGCAAGCCGACAATGCCAAAATGTTACAGTAATCCTTGGTTTCTGCTAGACACCTGTTAATCAAGTCATTCATGTGGAGGGTGCAGCTGTAGAACAAAGACATTTTCTTCCCATCGTGTGCAAGTAAAGAAAGTATTTTATATGGAGGTCTGTGCTAACCTCCCCCTCACATCCATGTGATGGCCTCACCCCACACTGCATTACTTATATATAGTAACTCCATGGTTGCACAGCTGCTATCAAAGGGAAATCAAATTCAGTGCTATAATCTATCAAACTTAATTTTGAGAGGTAGTGACACATCCATCTATCTATATATCATAGTGTGTGTGTGTGTGTGTGTGTGTGTGTGTGTGTGTGTGTGTGTGTGTGTGTGTGTGTGTGTGTGTGTGTGTGTTTGTTTGTTTCTGAATTCCCAAGAGAGGGTGGTGGTTCTCAACAATACAGTGTATAAAGAGGTGTACTGATATTTTGGTTACTCTGTTTAACTTGTGCATGTGGGATATATACCCATTTAAGAGTTACTCAAAGAATCACTGTCATTTAACTAAGCTGACAGTAAATGACTTGCATGAAACTGAATATGAATAACCTGACTTAGAAGTCAAGACGATATGCAGAAGTCTCGAAAAGAAGTAAATGGAGCAGAATGGGAATAACCCCAATTAGACATCAATGAGATCTAGTAGAGTCTCAAAGTGTGAAGAAACACCTGGAGATCCAGAGCATCAGTACTGAAGAAGAGATATCTTATTAAGGACTGCATTCTAGTGGAAGACCTGTTATCTTATTGCCTTGAAAAGGACCATAACTAGAGATGTTATAGTGACACAATTCTTTTTCAGGACCTGAAGTGTTAAAGGTACTGTTCAAGAGTTTTCTGCTTATTCCACAGATAATGTTTTGACAATTTCAGCCTTTTTAATTAAGTTCTACATAATAAGAACTTTTTTAGAGTGAAGATCTGTCTGTTATCTGCTTTCTGTTTCATGTTAGTGGAGAATACAGGCATTAGTCTTCAACTTAGACATTTCTCTTTGAGGTTCCCTGTGACTAACAAGTAAATGGGATTCCCCAACAGCAAAGACATTTGAGGTCTGTGGTGCTAAAATTCACTTTACAACTGTACTGAAGTAAACTGCAATCACTGCAAACTTGGTGCACCTGTTCCCACTATTGGTTCTTACTGCCATCAGACAGGTAGAATGGTCACCTGTCTATGGTCTCTACACTGTTTAGACTGTATGTTTTCAGAGCTGTACTTGCCATTAGTGCCTGTGCTTGACAAGATGTATATTGGGGGGGGGGGGCATTTACAGATGATGGAAGCTGCTGCTGAGGAAATAATAAGGGTTATCAAATCCATCACAGTATTACAAGCCATGGCCCCACTGTGGCCATTAACCCAAGAGAATAAGGTAAATGGGTTCACTGTATTGTTCAAGTGAAACAATTTTCAAACAGGGGTGAGTCTGAGCTGACTGGGGTCTGCTGCTTTTGCAACAACTGATGGGAGTCCCCTCCCATGCCTTAATGGGCATAAAAAAGCAGAATACAAGGACAAGAAAAAGTCAAGATATCTGTGAATATGTGAAGGATCACAGAAAAAAAAGTCTCACAAATTTCATGATCTGACCTATTCTAAAAGCAGAACAGTAAGGCTTTGGTAACATAAGTTAAGGCACATAGTATTATATGCTTAGACCCAGAGGGTCACAGTAAGAAGGAAACAGTGGTAGAGATACTGGCAATTTATAGATTTAAACAAGCTTTCTCTTTTGCATCCTATAAAATAAAATTCGTTATTGGAATCAAGACTTGTATGTTAGTTGCTTCATATTCTACATCATAAGTAACTCTATAGTGCTCAGTGTGCCAATGTTAGCATTCTGTAGGAGTTGTCAAATGCAAATCTATGGATTGAAAGAAAAGTAAAAAAAAAAATGACTGCAGATGAATAATACCTCAGAACCGCCTTAAAGCAAAACAACCCACAGCAATTCAATATTATGTTGGCCAACAAAACATCAGGTGAGCATGCACCTTTTCTGACTTTTATGCTTCCTTTATATGACTTGCTCTGACGTTATAGGGATAGGGTTAGACTTTTTTAGAGGGTTGGGCATTTTTGACTTTTTTGTTTATTTATTAATTAATTATGAATGTTTTTATAACTGTGCTTTCTAACTGATGATGATTACGAAATAAAAGACCCCAAAAATCCTGATTATACTTGCAAGCAGTCCTTCCTGCACCACAGGAATATCCCTTACACAGACTTGAGTAATTATCAAACTTTGAAGGCCAGCATATGATGGCCATTACTAAGCTAACCGATGGACTAAAGATTAACAGGACTGTTTCCCAGTGCCAAAGCATACATTTTTCCTGAGACAGGAAAGTCCCATAAGAGAAGAAGAAGAATGTTTATTCATCTATAACTTGCTTCAGATGAACATCTGTCATTACGTTAGGCAGTGGATTCATAGCATTTTACAGCACTGACTCACTAAAATCACTGAGACTCCAGTATTCAGGCAAAGGGTTTGAGATGAGACACTCCACCTGATCCTACATCATGGTCCCAGATAGAACTATACTCCAACAGCAGTACAACTACAAAGAAAAGTAATCATGAAAAAGAACTTCCAAAGAGGAACACATTTAAGTCAGATTTCTCAGAAATAACCCCTGGCTGCTGAAGACTAGCAGAATCTCACCCTACATTAATCCCACCAACAAAAAATCAGACAGGCCTGGATCTTTAGCAACTTGTGTGCTTCCTGTTTATGACTTGAGCTGGGATTGCAAGATCATATTTAGACTTTTTTAGAAGTATGGGCATTTTTAATTTATATATATATATATATATATATATATATATATATATATATATATATATATATATATATTATGAATGTGTTTTATTAGTTGTGCTTTTAGTTGGGTTTAATGAATTTTTGCCCTCCCCACACCCAGCACAGCCCCATGGCACTGCATGCACTCGAACTTCATAGCCGTGCTTTGACACCTATACCGATCAGAAATATCAGATGGTTTCCCTATGAGAAAAGTGTTTTTAGTGATCCAGTGAAGGTCTATTGGTATTCACAAGCACCCATATAACTTCATACACATACAGAGGTGTGTTATCATTCTGGATCACAGAACTTCATATAAACATGTCATTAAAGACCACAAAAGATGTTTATAACACAGTAAGCAAATAAATGTTGTAGCTATTACTGCTTTCTAAATGGACATCTATCAACTTATAAAGCCAGGTGCCACTTCTACCAGTTACTAGAACTGTACTTAACTTTCAAAATGTCAGGATTCTCATGACCATAGCCAGGACTTTGATTCTCATTACCATCTCTTGCTTACATTAAGAGGGTGCCATGGTATCAGTTGGGGACTGATATGTCCAAGTTCAGAGAAGCCACATATGTTATATATGTGTACTGTTATTACAAATTTTGTGAACTAAAATAGACACAGCAGTTATAGATAAGAACTATCGATTTATGTCTACATCTGAGGAGATCATACATGACATTTTCATATCTGTCTGAGGTCCAGAGTACAACGGTCACAGATTCGGTATCTTTGTGTGTGAAGAGGAATTTAGACATATAACATCCATCATACTCAATAGTGATAAAAAGGAAAACATGTACAGAAGTATTCAAACTGTATCATTCTCACAAGAAAGCGAGGTAGCAAATGATATGAGGATTGTCGTCTTACGTTTTAAATTGTAGATGTCCTGCACAGCAGAAACAATGGGCAGAAGCATGTAAATCAGAATGCCAGTATCATATGGACTGCACATGCCTGAAAATCTTAAAACAAAGGAAATATTTAAAGAAGTCAGCAGAGACAGAAATATGGTTATGTTATATTAACTACAGGAGGCCACTAAATTTGCAAGTAGTTAAAAAAGGAAGCAATTAAGAGTCATTGGAAGATGCAAATGAAACTGGATTTGCAGACAAAGAAGCCAAAACAAGGTCCTGTATGAGAGATATGGAAAACTATGTAGAAGGATTCAAAGACATTTAGACAATAATGTCAAAGAACAGAGGAGAAAAGTATGTCCTGTCACAAATAAGGCTACTGTACAAAAGGAACCATCCCAAAAGAAACTTATGATGTCCAGATTAAATAGTCCTCAGAAATGTCCTTCATATGAAAGGACACGGAAAAACTATTATATTTCCAAAGCAAGTTAAAGGCATGGTTGAGGTGTAATAGTTAGTGGAAATATAATGCCTGAATGCTTAATAAATAACAAAGAGACAATGAGGATATAATCTAGCCTCGCTAAGGTGTATATTGAGACAGAGATTTCTAAAAGTGTGCATCATCTAACAACAATTAAATGTATGACTAAAGTAAACATATCATGGGCTATTTATTTATTTAAACTTCTAAACACCACAATAAAATAATCGTTAAATGAAATGCATCCTTTCTGTGTCATGTGAGAATTTGTCTTGTTATCCAGCTTCATCCTACCTTATAAAGACATGTATGCTGTTGGTGAATTGGCCATCTTCTAATTTTCCCACGGGTGATTGTGTCATAATTGTGGCTCCTCATTCAAGACTAGCTTCAGTGCATTATACCACTGACTGCCACATAGGTCACAGCTTCCCTGTCACCCTAAAATCAAAAATTAGGTGGATGAATGAGTGAACGGATAAAAGTTTCATTCTTTAAGAACACAGGCCATACTGTGGAGATGTACTGTGCTGCAATCATTGAAAACTGATTTTTGATTGTGTTGGCCTAAAGCCATACTGCAGTTGCTCTTTTATTTATTTACTCCATTGAATGTTTGCATTTATTGCAAGTTATTGTTTCTTTAAGGATTCTTTTTTGCTAATTGAAGGTGTATTTAATTGATTAATAATTGCTTTTAATATATAAAAGAATGTCATTTTCATTTGGCTTTGATTCTGATGAAGTCCTAATGTCTACAGGATGAAAGCACTTAATCTTTATGGTTTTTATGTGCTTTACAATAAAGAGTCTTTAATGAGAGGTCCGTGTGTTTGCAGTGATATTGTGCTAATAATACTTGTTTTGTATGGCTACACTTCTGTGAGTTTATACTGCAGTTGATTGTTAATTGAAAGGCTACCTTACCAGAACTTTGAATTTCCTGCCTAATGAGATATATGCTATTTTGCAAACATTTTATTTTTATTAATATTAAAACAACCATTGAATACATGCATATTTCAAAAACATTGAGGTGAAGTAATGACATCAGTATTTTTTTTTACATTTTGCAATTTAAAAAAGAATTTTAATATGCCAAAAAAAATCTTCATCTAGAGTCTTTGGAAATAAGTAATTCTAACCATTGCTGTGAAACATTATAACTCATCAGCTAGTCCCCCCCCCCCCCCCACATTTGGAAAATGTTAGTACTTCACACCATTTCTTTTCATTAGCTTAATAATGCATGTAATCAAACAAAAAAAACTTTCTGCAGATGGAGAATTTCAAAACCCCCTCATCATCTTCTCCCCATGTTATTGCTAAACAGCAGTAATAACATGGTTCAAATCAGGGCATGTAGCTCCACAGGGGCTTTAACCTCGATTATATCAGGTACTGAAGTTAAATTATGCACTATATGAGTCATAATCTAATTTATTTCAGTGTACCCCATATTTTGTACAGATTGCAACTATTCCAGCATTTCAAACTGTTTTTCACTTGTTATGCTCAACTTTATGATGATGGTGATTTTAGGATGCGGCATCACTTGTCTCTTGTGAATTGCTATATCCAACTTTCTTCTTCCACCTCTTTCTTCTTGAAAAAGGACATGCTACTCCTGGATTTTTTTTTCAAAAACATGGTTGGTTATGTGTATGTCTGTCTGAGTGAGCTGCCTTTGTACGTAAACATATCCACAATTAAAAAGGTAATACCAAAACCCAGATCACATGTGGATAGTAACAGGCAATTCAGAGTGCCAGCCACCTTCCATGCTCAAGTGTCCCACTTGTCACTAGGCATTCTGAGTCTTGTTGCTAAAGGTTACCTCATCCCCATTGAGATGTTATGGCTCGGTCTTTTAAACCATGCTGTAGGTACCAGGGCCTTTCCATCTTGTTGGGTTATTTCCTGTAGCAAAAAGATGGACAGTCAGTATTCTGTCACAAGTATAAATGCCCCTGTACAAACTTAGCCGACACTGCCAAAGATGTGCATTTCCCCTGTTAAACATACATTAGCCATGCTTCTGCTTATTCTCCATTCACTATCCATTTGTGTATTGCAGTGACTTTCTTAGGTTTGGGTTCCTATTTTTCCTCTTCAACAACCTTGAAACTGCGAAATTTGAAAACATTGAATGTCCACAAAAGCGATTTCTTTACTTGGGAAATAAATCACTTGACCATCCTCATCAGTTTGCCATTTTCCCTGCTGTAGTGCGATCTCGGAGTTGGTATATTTAGTTAGGGGGTGTGGGGGGGCACAGACCCCCACTTTGTACTGTTTGTGGTTATGAAATCGCTTATGTGGAAGTTTGATATTTTGAAAGTTCGCGGTTTTAGGGTCAATAAAGAGGCATTCGATGGAACACCTCTTGAAGGAAATAATACAGACCCTTAGGTTTATAGGTAAGTTATAGCCCAGCTGCCCTTGGGGGCCATTTCAAGTCTAGCCAATTTCCTTTTTTTGTGCTCAAAATAACCTATCCCATTTTGTTATAGATTGGCCTTATGCATCCCACGGTCAATGATTATATATTACATATTATAGTTATATATTACCCCTAATGAGAATAACAATGGTCATATCATAGATAATTTGAGAGGATCTCCTATGCTTGGAATAAAGCGTTTAGGAGCTGCCTCTGCCCATTAGTAGTACAGGGGGCAGTCCTGGAGTAATGTTTTTTTGGTTCCCATCCATATTTCTAAGTTGCCCTTGAAAATGGACTGGGATGAACTTTGTTTTATGCAGATGGGGAGTCTGTTGCACAGCAGCTGTATCCTCTGTGAGATATATCTGTTGCTCCAAACCATTCTGTTGATGTTGCTGCAGCAGCGGTCTAAATCCTTAAACCAAATACTTCTGATGTATTTGACTGTACAGTAAATCCATCAGTAAGGGTCAGAGGATTCCTTGTATGCCAGACACGGGCCACCTTTTAGCAGTCTGTAGGATACGGAGTATAGTGACAGGGCTTTGTGTTGTTCCATGTAGGACACCGTGAGCAGCCAGGTTGTGTGGGTACCCAGGAGTTTACACCTGCTGCTTGCACTTCTTCCTTTAAATGTAAGAAATGTTTCCTTTCTTGCTAAAGATAGTGCAACAAGTCTTCCCAGATCTTACAAATAGTGTCCATGATTAAAATCATTTTCTGATTTCCCGTTTCTCACAAAACAATTTGTTTGATTTAGCAGAAAGTCATAATCATAACTGCAAGCATAGCAACTCTGTAAATTGTCTCTTTGGCATCCTACCATACCTGTTCTGAACAGCCTTCATTTAAAGACAAAAATCTTCCAGTGTTACTGTTTTACACATTCCCAGGGCTCAGGATTTTTGCCATCTTTACTGAAGTACAAAAATCAGTAACTTTTCCCATGTCGATCTCCATGTGCAAATCCATAATGGTGACTCCTTGCATCTTGATTTCCTTCTAGATCGTTTGCTTATCCTTTATTAATTCTTGTAGTTTCAACAAGTTTTCACTCATCTCTGTCTGTTGCTTTTTCATGGACTTCTGTGTCCTAGTCTCATTTTCAATCACCATTAAGAGTTTCTTAAAAAGGATACACTGAACGGAGGTAATACATGTAGAAAGGTGTTTATCTATGGTTCCTGTGCTTATAGGTTCATAGGTTCATAAGTTGTTACTAGGCTGTCAGCCCTAGGGCCTATACAAACCTAGCCATAACAATTCCCTGGCTATTTCTTCCCACAATATTTACTTCTCCAGGCCCCTGTCTAGCAGGGCGACTGACATAATCCCTGGGGTGAATTTCCTATCCCCCATCTAATCATCAAGGTTCCTTTTGAAGCGGGCCAAAGAGGCGCTCTGCTTGACATGTATGGACAGTCTATTCCAGAGTCTGGGGAGTCTCTGGGTCAGGAACCTATCCCTCCAGTATTTTGTTTAATGTGATGACAAGGTTTAGATCCCTGGAGGGTGTGGCTCTGAGAGATTGGGATTTCTTTAAGTGTAGCATGTCCAACAGCTCTGGGTTTGACGTGGCCTTGTATGTTAAGCAGAGATCGCCTCTGAGTAGACAATATGTGACAGAGTATAGCTGGAGTTTTTAAGGTGGTCAGCATAGGGCATCTGCAATAGGCCTGTGATTCTTTTAGTGAGGTATTTCTGCGGCATTTCCAGTTGTTGCAGATGTCTTGAGAGGTACATATCAAATGGGGCATTGTATTCTATAATAGGTCTAATGAGGGATGAGTACAGTGGGACAGTGACCTCCTTTTTTCTGGATGAAAAGTCCTTAGTGATGAGGTGTGCCACATAGAAAGATTTCCTGACTGTTGTGGTGATGTGGTTATCGAAGGTGAGACCACTGTCCACCTGTGTCCCTAAGTCTCTTGTCACACTTTCGGTGCCTGATTGAACCTGATTGACTTCTTTGAATCAGTCTCCAAAGCTGTGGACGAGGGTAAGATGGTCCACACAGCCTATCTGGACCTTGCCAAGGCCTTTGACACCATCCCCCCACTCTGGAATCATAGATAGACTTACTAAGCCGGGCATTAATCCCTACTCACTCGATCGGTTGCCAACTGGCTTACTGACAGAACCCACACTGTAAAAGTAGCTGACTCCAAATCCAGCTCCAGACAAGTGACAAGTGTAGTACTTCAGGGTTCAGTCCTGGGACCGCATTTGTTTGGCATCTACTTCTCTGAAGTACAGGCCAACACTAAGGGACTCAGGCTAACAAAGTTCACAGATGACTGCAAACTGGGAGCCATTACTGAATTCCCAAATGATGTGGATACTCTACAAAAGGGCCTTACAGAAACAGATGCTTGGTGCCAGAGCCATGGGCTCAAGCTCATTGCCAAGAAATGTATAGTTATCCCCTTTGGGAAAAACATGTACGCGTGAATTACCACACAGGTGGCAGTACACTAAACACCGAAAGTGTGATAAGAGACTTGTGCTTTGGAAAAGGATCCAATCTCCTTGTTTGTCTTTGGCCTAGACTCATTTTTATACAAATATAAAACCATCCCACCAGTGTTTCCACTCATTCAAATAATTTCTAATTGTCGTTATACTGTCACCAGCAAGTCCCTTCCAATAGGTCTTTAGTTCATTAGTTACTACTGTCATGCAGACACACACACACACACACACACACACACACACACACACACACACACACACACACACACACACACCTAACTCTTTGTCTCACTGCTAACTTTAATAACTTTAGATATCACAGTACTGAGTTCTAGCTATCAACTCTTCAAACTAACCACTTTATCTTTGCCTCCATCTGGTGCCCCCAGTGAATGGATTATTTCTGTACAATTAGCAATCCATAACTTAGACTGCTCAGCTTGAATATCTAAAGTCTCTTTATCTGAACAAAGGATATTAGTAAGAAAATATGCCTTGCTCTGTCACATAGAGTCAGAGCTCTACGTATGATGGTGATGACCTGAGTATGATTACTGGATCAGATGCTGGAGAAGCCAGGGTGGAGATTATTCTAGTGAAAGTGAGTGTTAAATATCAAGAGATCATGCTAGTGAAAGTGAATGTGAAATATCAATCTGCCATCCTGGAAGAAGAGGGTGACGGTATAACTCACTATGCTGTGGACACATAAAAAAAGAAATGTGTGCTGCAGACAGCAATAATCAGAGTGTTCCTTTGGCCCCTGTCAAACAACATCTATAGTAGTTTTCATGGTGCAAGTGTAGGAACATGCATGTCCTTAAAGGAAGGAATTCCATACCGTTACATATGTGAGCACATGGGACACATGGTACAAACAAACCTCTGATGCCTGACAGGATGATGATGGTTTGCTGCATCTACCATGGAAATATGGATTTGGTTGATTGCAGTTAGGCTTATGTTTTTTAGTTATGGGTAAAAATATTACCTAAAACATATATATATATATATATATATATATATATTTGAATAGGAATTAGATATATCCTCATGTGCAGGGACACTTTAGGAAATCATGGATTATTTAACTGTTCTCCAAACCTCTCCACACAGCTATCAATTCTAACTCTGTGTCACATGGTAAGAAAAGCCCAGCCTCTCCGTCATTGAAGTCTCAGCAGCAAAGTTTACCAGTATACACCAGCCACAATAAAAGAGCTCCCTGCTGTATACTGTTTCTTTCTGAGACCTGAATAGAATCCACATGTTATTTTCCCTACTTTCCTGAATTCTTGTAGTATATTTCAGTTAGGTTAGTCTAAGACATACATCTGAGAATGAATTAGCATAGCTAGTATGTTACATATGGGCAAAACACACACTGATATCCTTTTGAAGGGCAAACATTGTACAACAGGGGATTAATCTAAGGATGCTGCTCATTAAAAACATGGCTGTTTTTCCCAGCAGCATATGAAGTTGCTGTGATTCACAGAATGAAAATACAAACCACTGACATTTTTTTCCAGTGTACTTAACGTTTTATTTTATAATCACTAAATAGAAAAGAAACAAATAATAAAAATACACCACACTAGCAAAGTAACTGCAGCAGGCTCTACAATGAGTTGCTTAAAAATGGCATTTAATAAAGCAAAAAAAAGAAAGAAAAGGTAATATAATTACGTGTGTTCTGTCTGCCTGTGCTTCAGTGTTTGTGTGTCTGTGTATATGTGTGCCTGTCTGTCTGTGCTTCAGTGTTTGTGTGTGTGTGTGTGTGTGTGTGTGTGTGTGTGTGTGTGTGTGTGTGTGTGTGTGTGTGTGTGTGTGTGTGTGTGTGTGTGTGTGTGTGTGCGTGTGCGTGGATATTAACTACTTATATTTTTTATGAGAAATGCTTCATCCAACAGCAATTATTATATGCTACTGCAACTGTCAAATGTTAGTAGGAGGACTTATTTTACATCAGAAATATAAAAAGTGTATATGAATAAAAACAAATATGCAAAGATCTAAAAGCTAACCCATTATCTAAGCAGAATAATGCCTTCCAGAGTGACTGCTATAGAAAATATAATGGACCTTCCAAGTGTGGTCCATTTCCCTAATAATGACCAACCTATCAGACATTATTGTTTGCATAGCAGTATGTTTGTCTTTCCTCACTTACTTCCTCAAGCATCTTCCAAGATAAGTAGGGCCATTGCTTATTATACAAGTTATTTTCTTATTTTATTTATATATTTATTTTTGTATCAGGGATATAGAAAGGTATGTATTACCTCCTTCCTCACTCCGTGGTAAGATATACATCACCTACTTCCTCACTCCATGGTAAGATATACATCACCTCCTTCCTTCCTCCATGGTATGGTACATATCACTTCCATCCTCACTCCCTAGTAATGCATATATCTCCTCCTTCCTCACTCCATGGTAAGATACATATCACCTCCTTTCTCAGTCCCCATGTAAAGTACATATTACCTCCTTCCTAAATGCCTAGTGAGGTGCATATTGCCTTCTTCCTCACACCCTGATAAGGTACATATTGTCTCCTTCCTCACTCCCTAGAAAGGTATGTATCACCTCCTTAGGTTCATGGGTTTATAGGTGGTTACTGGGATATTGACCTGAATGTCTTTATAAGCCTAGCCTAGCCGTATGTACCCAATATAATGCTACAGAAACCCAATATAAAGGATCTTGCCAAACCTCAAGATCTTAGTTAGCAATGACTGCCCATGTCTAGGAGGATCATAGGTGAAATCCCAGGCAGGAATTTTTGGTTTCCCAGTCATCCAGGCTAAGCTTAAACAGAGTAATAGAGGGACTCTGTTTGATGTGAATTGATAGCCTATTCCAGAAGAGTGGCAACCTCTGAGAGACATATCTGTCTCTCCAGCAGGTCCTATTTATGTTGCAGGGAGGTTAAGGTCCCTTGAGTGGGTGACCATTGTCCCATTTGACTTGCAGATGTGCAGCGTTTCCATTAGGTTGGATCTGAGAGTGCACTGTAGGCCAGGCATAAGTCTCGTCTAAGTAGTCTGTATGTTATTGAGTACAGTGACAGTGACTTCAGTCTGTTAATAAATGACATGTGCTGGAAACCCTGAATTTTCTTGGTTAGAAATCTCTGAGGTCTTTCAAGTTGCTGCAGATTGGTAAGGTACATACCAAAGGGAGCATTGTACTCAATTACTGGCCTGACGAGAGTCAAGAATAGGGGTTTTATGACCTTTTTCTCTCTTGAGGCAATGTGTGTGGTGTAAAATGCTTTCCTTAGCACAGTAGACAAATGGTGGTCAAAATTTAGGCTACAGTCAACTTGCATTCCCAAGTCTCTCACTAATGAGTTGTTACTTAGGGTATTAATATTTATATGATAGGGATATCAATTTTACCAAAGGAGATAATAATGCATTTTTTTGCATTGAGTTTGAGTCCATGGCTTTGGCATCAATCATAGGTATGTGTAAGTCCCTCTTGAAGTATACTGACATTGTTTGGGGATTCAGTGATTGCACCTAATTTGCAGTCATAACAAACTTTGTCCCACAGCCCCTCTGTTTTGGCCTGAACCTCTGAGAACTATATTCCAAACAATAGGGGGCTTGGGACTGACCCCTGTGGAACCCCAGTGGTAGCAGGTCTGCTGGTTGAGGTAGAGTCCCCAACTTTGACTGAGTGTGATCTGTCAGTGAGCCAGTTAGCAACCCACCTGATGTCATAAGGGTTAATGTTCAACTGTGAGAGTTTATCAATGATGCCCAAATGTGGGATTGTGTCGAAGGAGTTGGCTAAGTCAGAGTATGGTGTATGCACAGATTTGCCTTTGTCTATGGCTCTGGTGATGTTTTCAAAGAAGACCACCAGGTTTAACAAGCATGACCTGCCCTTGACAAAACCAAATTGGGTTGGATCAAGGGTTTGGAGATCACCTATATCCTTATTTATTAGGTTGATGATGATTCATTCAAGGCCTTACAGATAAGGTGGGTTAAGCTTATAGGTTTGTAGTTCCCAGGGTATGAGTCTGTACCACTTTTATGAAGGAGAATGATGGTTGCTGTTTTCCATTCAGCAGGGACAAAACCAGTACTCAGGCTGTGGTTGAAAAGAGTACCTAATGGAGTTGCTAACTCCTGCTTTAGACCATTTAAAATGCAACCTGGAATGGCATCCAGTCCCACACAGACTGTGTTTTTGGCCTAGTAAGAGCATTAATGACTTGCTCTTTGGAGACACAGGGTGGGGGAGATGTAGAGGCAATGCTTTGTGTAATTTTCACATAATGGATTAGCTATTTTCTCAGGCTCAGTGTGTGTGATTCCATCCTCAGCTAGTTCAACACATGTCTGGATCCTACCTTTTAGGTTACGGATGTAGCTGAAAAATGCCTTATGGTTATCCGTAGCCATGGTTGCTAAATTATTTTCGAAGTTGCCCTTAGAGGATTTTACAAGTTGCCTTATTTCTTGTTCAAGCAGAGGATGGTGTTCTTCCAGTGCTAGGACTTCTCTTTATTCTTAGACAGCAACTTCTTCCTTTCATTGTATAACTTATTAATGCTAGATGTCCACCAGAGAGACTTGGTTTTTCAGGAGTATCTTGTTTTGATCCTATCAGGTACAGCAATGTCAATACATTTGTATAAGTGATTGTACAGGTCATTTCTGTATACCTTAGTATAGTTGTCAGTGCCATCTGTGGGAACAGCAGCTTGGGAATTATTTATGCTGTCCCTTAGGTGGGTATAATTAGCTTTGGTGAAATGTATTAGCCTGATTTCACCTAAGAGAGGTTCAAGTGTTATAGCTACTTCAAATGTGACTGATCTGTGATCATATTTAACCAGTGAGGGTCCTATACTTATGGTAGTGTAACAGTCACCCATGTTGGTGAGGACCAGGTTGAGAATATTCGAGCCCCCTGTGGGGTTGCATACTATTTGTTCCAGGGCATTAGTGTTAACAAAATCCAGGAACCTTTGTGTGAGCATGTTGGTACTCGTATAAATTTCCCAGTCAATGGAGGGATAGCAAAAATCGCCCATGACTAGGATGTTTGGTTGTAATTTGACTGACTCAAGTAGGTCCAAATAAGCAGCATGGGTATGTTGGTTCATTGAAGGGGGCCTATAGCTAATGACGGCTGGAAGGGGAATATTACCAACAGTTAGCTGAACTTGGAGTAACTCCATGGACCTTTCCTGTGTAACCAGTCTAGAGGTGTAATTATCTTTGATACTCCTCTCACTTTGGTTCTTACATGTTCATTTTGTGGTCTGAAAGTGTGGAAGGCATTGTAGCCTTGCAAGGCTGGGGTAGTCTCTGCAGCCCTGAACCAAGTTTCTGCGACTGCACAGATGTCAACAAACATGCACTCTTTGGTAAGGTGCATATTGCATCTTCCTCCACTCCCTAGTAAGATACAGATTTCTTCCTTCCTCACTTCCTGATAAGGTATGTATCACCTCCTTCTTCACTCTTTGGTAAGGTACATATCTCCTCCTGCCTAACTCTGTAGTAAGGTACATATTGCCCCCTTCTTAACTCTCTGATAAGGTACATATCACCACCTTCTTCCTTCTTTGATAAGGTACATATTGCCACCTTACTCACTGTTTAATAAGGTACATACCATCACCTTCCTCATTCTTTGATAAGGTACATATCATCACCTTCCTAACTCCCTGACAAGGTACATAGCACCACCTTCCTCGCTCTTTGATGAGGTACATATTGCCTCTTTACTCACTGTTTGATAAGGTACATAGCATCACCTTCCTCATTTTTTGATAAGGTACATATGGTAACCTTCCTCCCTCTTTGATAAGGTACATATCTCCACCTTCCTTGCTCTTTGACGAGGTACATATTGCGACCTTACTCACCTTTTGATAAGGTACATATCATCACCTTCCTAGGGTGGCCACGGTGGTGCAGCGGTTAGCGTTGCCACCTCACAGCAAGAGGTTCCCCAGTTTGATCCTCGACTGGGGTGCCTTTTGTGCGGAGTCTGCACGTCCTCCCTGTGGTCATGTGGGTTTCCTCCGGGTGCTCCGGTTTCCTCCCACATCCCAAAGACATGCTGTAGGTGGATTGAACACTCTAAATTGGCCCTAGGTGTGAGTGTGTGTGTGTGTGTGTGTGTGTGTGTGTGTGTGTGTGTGTGTGTGTGTGTGTGTGTGTGTGTGTGTGTGTGCCTTCTGTGGAAGGTTGGGTGCTGGGCTGGCAACTCAACACTGTAAAACTCCACTGCCAATCATGAGGGGACAGGTGATCAGCTGTGGCGACCCCTAACCAGGAAAAAGCCGGAAGAAGAAGACATACCATCACCTTCCTCATTCTTTAATAAGGTACATTTCATCACCTTCCTCACTTTTTGATAAGGTACATATCACCACCTTTCTCATTGTTTGATAAGGTATGTATTGCCACCTTCCTCACTTCTTAGTAAGTTACATATCGTCCTCTTCCTCACTGTTTGATAAGGTACATATCACCACTTTCATTGCTCATTGATAAGGTACATATTGCCATCTTCCTCACTCCCTAGTATGATACATATTGTCACTTTTCTTGTTGTTTGATAAGGTACATATCACCACCTTCCTCTCTCCCAATCCTCAACTCACTACTTGAAGTACTTCAGTTGTGGATATCTAAACATAATTTTTTTGTTTTCCTAAGTGACACCAGTGTAGCCTAGCTGGATGTGCCTGTATACCAAGTACTATGATTTCAGTCATACCTCTCAACTGTCTATATTTTTTGTCTCTTGTTTGGTGTGTTCTTTATAAAATGTTTGGTTTTATGGCAAATCACAGAGGACTGACGTTACCAATAGCGACATACATTTGAGTATCAGAATTGCTAACCTTCCAGAAATGCATGCTTTGACAAATCCTGTAATTCTAAGTCTGTAGGAACAGTGTGAGGTTGAGTGGTAGGGTCGTGACCAAACCATGTGGTCCCAGTCTCTTCTTTTGTGAAATATAGCTAATTTCTTTAATAATTGCAGGATTATCTCTGTTCTGTCTCTTTTACTCTCTCTAACCATCTCAATCACAACTTTTTTTTTTATTTTACTAGCAAGTTAAGCCCTCACATATAGTTATCACATGCAGGGGTTTTCTCCTTTTAAACCCCCCCCCCCCGGTTAAGAACCAACCAGATTGAATGGATCTCTGCTGTATGCTTACATCTCACAATTTGATGTTTGACTACTTAACATTAGTAACCTGCTTGAACTTTTTCTTCATATACATGTCAGTTTTCACAAATTGCTATTTCTTCTTAATACTAAACGTGCATGTGGGTCTAACTTTCCTTGGCTTACGTTTGCTCTTAAGAAAAAAAATTAAACAAAGGCATAAGTTAATGTGGAAATGTTAACAATGTAAATCCACCATGCTTTACCTGGATTTCATTAGTTTTGCGGCATAATACTGAAAGAAATGGTTAATTCTCAATGTATTTGGAGCTGGTGTAAGAAAAGTCTCCTGGATATTCTAGAGTCCTTTGGAAAGTAAATAAGAAATTAATTAACTAGTTCCTCAACCCTTAACCTCCTTAATCGCACAGCACCTGATCTGAGCAGAACAGCATTGTTGGTAAACATTTGTTAACACACATTCTTGTCGTGTATTCTTGTTAAAACCTTGCACTTCTTTAGACATTCTCACTGCTTCTGCCTTCAGTTCCTTTTCTATTTTCACTTTCTATTCTGTCAGGTCACTGGCAATGAATCAAAGAAGCCCATTATATAAGCCTTCCTGATGTTATATTTTATCTTATCGTTTGTTAACTGGGTTAGTACCACTAGGCTACTAGTCTCTTTTCAGGGGATACCAGAGGTGACATTTATACTACTAGGGGAAATTGTCCACAGCACTGGAGAACTTTTTAAAAGGTGCAGTAGGATCTTTTACATCCACCTGAGCTACAACCAACTTGGGCCTTGGTTTAACATTTCATCTGATAAATGACTCACTCAGGATTGCAGCACCCCCTTAGGCTGCACTGCAGTGTCAGCAATCCCTTTACATGGTGTGGGAATAGAACCGATAGCCTTATGCACCACAGCTAAATGTATTACATGTCACATTACTGACACTAATAAAAGAGTTTGCTTTACATGACACATTGTACTCATAGGTTCATAGGTTCATAGGTTTATACTAGGCTATCTGCCCTAAGGCATTTATAAGCCTAGCCCAAAGTTTTGTGGCTTACGCCACCCCTTATAAAAATACTGTACCCATTAGTTTGTTGTGCCTCTGTCCAGCAGTGACACAGAGATGATTCCCGGGGTAAACCTACGATCTCCCATCCACAGGTCAAGATTTCTCTTGAACAGAGCCAGTGAGGTGCTCTGCCTCACATGGACCGGGATTTTATTCCACAGCATAGGGAGTCTCTGAGTGATAAATCTATCCCTCCAGCACGTCCTATTTATATCCGTGCTAAGGTTTAAGTCACTTGCTCTAGTGGTTTTGGTGGATTTGGATTTTTTGAGGTGGAGCATGTCCATTAATTCCGGGTTGGACATGGCCTTGTATGTCAGACACATGTCACCTCTGAGCAGATGGTATGCGACTGAATAGAGCTGGAGTTTCTTCAATCTGGCAGCATAGGACAGATTTTGGAGTCCCTTTATCCTTTTGGTGAGGAACTTTTGGGGTCTCTCCAATTGCTGCAGATGTCGGGTGAGATACATCCCAAATGGGGCATTGTACTCGATCATTGGTCTGATAAGTGAAGAGTACAGGGGAACAATGACCTCACTAGATCTGGATGTGAATCTCTTCATGATCAGGTGGGCAATGTAGAAGGTCTTTCTAACCACTTTAGCAACGTGAGTGTCAAAAGAAAGGCCACTGTCAACCTGGGTCCCCAGGTCCCTGATAACCTCTTCTGTGCTTAGTGGATTGCCACCTATATGGTAGCTTGGGGTTACCTTATTTTTCCCGAAGGGTATGACTATACATTTTTTGGCGTTTAACTTCAGGCCATGGCTCTGGCATCTTTTCTAAGGATGACCTCTTATTAGTAGCAAATAGCTCTCTTATTTTTATCCTTTTTATAGATAATAGTTATTTAATAAACCCACCTCTCCATTTTATCCATAGTCTTTCTCTGCTGTCTCGTGCAATTATAACCATTCTAAAAACATGCACTTAGTCTCACCCTCCCTAAATAACCAAGCCCCAAAAACCTTTCCCATATAATGCCAAATACAAATGTGGGAATTTTGGAGAAGAACGATAAGAAAGAATCTAATGACTAACCAACATGGGACTGCAGAAAGAAGAGCCTGCTGATAAGGCTGACTGCAATTAGGGATGCAGAAATAGGCATGACACTCATCAGACCAATGATTGAGTACAATGCCCCATTCGGAATGTATCTGACCCGACACTTGCAGCAGCTGGAGAGGCCACAAAAGTTCCTCACCAAAAGGATAAAGGGTCTCAAACATCTGTCCTATGCTGCCCGACTGAAAGAACTCCAGCTCTATTCAGTAAACACAGCTGCTCAGAGGTGACCTTTGCCTAACATACAAGGCCATGTCAAACCCAGATTTGATGAATATGCTTCACCTCAAAAAATCTAGATCCGTCAGAGCCACAAGGGCGGGAGACTTAAACCTCGAAACGGCTATTAATAGGGCGTGCTGGAGGGATAGATTCATCACCCAAAGACTCCCTATGCTGTGGAATAAAATCCCGGTATATGTGAGGCAGAGCACCTCGCTGGCCTTGTTCAAGAGAAATCTTGACCAATGGATGGGAGATCGCAGATATACCCCAGGGATTACCTCAGTGTCACTGCTCAACAGAGGCACAGCAAAATAATGGGTATAGTTCCCCATACTAAAGGGGTGGCGTAAGCCACAAAACTATGGGCTAGGCTTGTAAATGCCCTCGGGCAGATAGCCTAGTATGAACCTATGAACCTATGAACCTAAGAGGGGGTGGCATTTACTGGAGAGGGCTGACAAAGGAACCAAGGTATTAGAAAAAATAATTAGAGAGGAAAAGGTAACAGAATATGAAGAGGCGAAGAATTCGTTTGGACTGCAGGGCAGATAATACCTTCCCTGTCAAGCACTTGATATCAGACTATAGGCAAAGAGAAAGGAATATAGGGATCCTAAGTGAAAGACCAGCACTGGTAGACTTTTAAGTAGAATGTAGAACAGAAGCTGCTTTTAAAAACAGGATAGTTAATAGGTTATACAAAATATTGCATGATAACTGTAGGAATCAATTAGAGGACTTTAGAAAAGATAGAGAAGAGAGACTGGATAAGCAATTCATTATGAAACAATGAGAAGACATACACACACACACACACACACATATATATATATATATATATATATATATGTGTGTGTGTGTGTGTGTGTGTGTGTGTGTGTGTGTATATATATATATATATATATATGTGTGTGTGTGTGTGTGTGTGTGTGTATGTATATATATATATATATATATATATATATATATATATATATATATATATGTGTGTGTGTGTGTGTGTATATATATATATATATATATATATATATATATATATATATATATATATGTATATAATATATATATATACCCATGGCTCTCAAATATGTAACAAAGTCTAGAAGACTTAGGATCTTTGCTTACAACTGTTTGCATAGGTATTTTTATGCCACAATCGGACACCAAATAATTTTTCCTCAGATACATTGCAAATGTTGAAGGTGTGATGGAGAATAAAGAGGTAATTGGGAACATATTTTTTGGAGTGTAATGAGCTGGCAGACTTTAGAAATTCCTTGCAGACTACTCCATCAGAAATACTGGGTCAGCAAATTGATGTAACTAAGGAAATGATTTTTCGAGCTGTGCTAAAGAATTGGAATTGCCTAGACACAGTAAGGCCTTGCTGAGTCTAATTATGGTGGTTGCCAAAAAAGCAATTACTAGGAAATGGAAATCAGTCTAAACCAACTGTACTAGAAGTAGTGAATATAGTAACAGGGATAAAACAACTGGAAATGGGATCTTTAGAAAAGGGTAAAAGCAAATGACATAGTAAAAATGGGAATTGTGGGAATAATGCATGCAGAATGATGTTTTCGAAGAGCAATGAGATTTAAGGGAAGGCAGGAACTGAAAGACCTTTGTAATGTTTGACTGGCAATGACTGAAGAGATTATAAGTTATGTATAATGTTTGCAACTGAAAATATGTCAATGTGCCTTGTTTTCATTTATATAAATGTATGATTGCCAAAGTTGTAAGTGATAAACAAGAAACATTTGTATTGAATTAAAAAAGTCTACATTTTTACTATGCTATTTGAAAAACATTTTTACCCATAAGTAAGTAGGGCCTCCTGCCTCATTGTCTGCAAAGCTTCTGTTCTGGCAGCAGTACAACTTCTACCTACTCAAGGTAAGTGATTCCACCAGTAAATGACTTCTTACTTCACTTTTTATCACCTTCAATGAATTTGGTTGATTATAATTTTAAATTAGTTCATCTAGAATGACTACCAGTAAGAAAGACCTCTTACAATGAACAGATAGTTACTTGTGCATCACAAGTGCTGTATATAATTGTCATATCAACAACTTCACTGATGGCACCTTACTGTGCAGCACCCACAAAGCTCAACGTTGGGGCCCTAGTTTATCTATTTTCTTTTCTTATTATCAGTCATCCCTTTTCTGGCAATCCACATCCAAACTTGGCACTACGTATCTCTACCATCATATTGTCTGCCAGTGTAAACAGACTCAACTACATTTTAAAACTTAATGGTCTGTTATTTCTATCATAGCTAAAAAATGTAGTCACCTTGAATAATCTTGTAAGCAAATATGGTGTAATCTTTTTTCATTTTATATGAACCCTTTTCTCAATGTGTATTGTTCTCTTGTAACCAGTGACTGCAGCACACTTAAAACTATCTTGTTAACACACACACATCTGCATTGTCACTGACATATTGGACTTTTCTCCACTGGTATTGTTTTTCAGCTATTTTATAATGCTGTCACTGTTATTTCCCACCATTGTAATAAGGTTGTGTTGAAAAGGGAGCTCTTTGACCCAGTTCACCTACTTAAACAAATAAATCTTTATATGCAGATAATCAGGCATTTTTAAAGGCAAGTCAGACCTCTGCATGTATGCATTCAGCTCATAAAAGATGTCTTGCACAGTTGTGGAAAAAACACAAACAAAACTCATTCATAATTTTTTCAGACACTTTCCATTACAATTACTAATATATTATGCAAACTTTCAAATTTTGTCCAGTTAAAACAATGCCTGTTTTCTTTGGGTTTTGAATCAATGTGGCTTACTCCTCCCCTCTATCACCCTAATTTTGGATTCAATCATTCTAAACAAAGTAACTAATTTTTTTTCTGTTTAAAGAAATATATTACTACCAGAAATTAAAAGCATTTTTCTGATGTTCCCACTTTTAGGTCCAAACTGGTTGCCCCTTCTTATTCAGTGATATTACAAGTGAATTGTTCAAGGACGATGTTTAAACACAGGCTTAAACATGTTTATCATTTCAGAGTTTGGAAGTAGCTACCTTCATATTCATGACTATTCACCCTTTTGGATTTCATGTGTGTTGAATATAATATACAGCTCTTCATGTTGTTTTAGTGGTAGCACATGTTTTGCTTTTATGTAGGTCTTCTCTGTATAATAACTATTTCCTAACATCTGTCTTGTAGTGAACACAGTGTGTGTGTGTGTGTGTGTGTGTGTGTGTGTGTGTGTGTGTGTGTGTGTGTGTGTGTGTGTGTGTGTGTGTGTGTGTGCGTTTGTGCGTTTTGGAAATTTCCGGGCAGAGGTTAATGTATTACTTCAGTCACTTATCTGGTTAAAGAATAAGTAAAGCTAAAATTTAAAAATCACCATATTCAGGCTGTAGGGCAGAAGTAAATTCATACAAAATTCAACATTTTATCACGGAGAGTTAGTGGTCCTTTAAGACCTTTATGTGCTAGCTTTATCTCTGTAGCTTTGCATATGTTAACTTCGTCTCTTAGTGATGACATTCTGAAGAGGTTGAATTCTGTTTTTTCAAGATCTAATTTTATCTGTCTGTATTGCAGAGATTAGCAATAAATGTAGAACGACAGCCATGTATTGATCTAGCATTGACTTCCATGTCATACACCCCTGGTAATTAATCAACATAGTGGTGCAGTGTATTTGTTTAAAAAGGTTGCAGTGTGGAATAACTTCTTAGATGTTATCATTACCTTCTCTTTAAAATGTTCATTATAGTGTAAAATTGCCTATTATATTCTTAGTTTCTTGTTCTTTAAAATATTTTTGTTGAAAGTAAAAATATTTGTTATTCCATACTGTTCATAGCAAATGGAGCCTTTGTATACTTGCTTAATATGTGTGTGTGTGTGTGTGTGTGTGTGTGTGTGTGTGTGTGTGTGTGTGTGTGTGTGTGTGTGTGTGTGTGTGTGCATGTGTGTGGATGGTATTACTTCATGTAACATATTAAAAATATAAAAACAAGCAAGTAAGATACCATGTTTCTTTTTAAACGTGAATGTTTACTGGTGTCTGCATTTTTTTAGTCTACAGTCTTCACCCACATCAGCCTGGCAAATTATCATGTGAACCAAAACCCATATAGTTAAAAAAGGATGCAAGGAGCTCAGAGTGCAATTTATTAATAACTTAATGATACTCGTTCAGATGAATCATGGAACGACAAACAGGAACACTTTCCATTCTGTCTGATAATTCACAGTATAGTTTGCTATCTGGATCTCAGTGAGTCATCTTGAAAGGTCTCTCAGAATTATATTCCAAAACTATTATTTATCAGTAGATTATAGAAGTAGCAGGCAAGACAAAACGTCAGTTGTAAAATAATATGCAGGGTTGATGAATATTTGTTTTTACTTTCACTGAACATCGCTGAACATTTTTTTTTGTAAAATGACGCCTAGCATCCTATGATGTTATAGCCATTTTTAAGAACACTCACATACTCAGTAATAGTTTCTAATCAGTCTGTTAAGTATGAATAATAAGAATAAATGTAGACTGTTCAGAAGTATCGCACACAAATAGCTGTTCTTTTTTTGGAAAAAATTATGTGTTTTACAAGTATGTGCAAGAATTGTATGAAGATGTACAAACTTCTGAGTATAAGTACACACCACACACACACACACACACACACACACACACACACACGAGGGATGGCTGTGTAAACATAAAAAAAACATGCTTTGGGCTTATAACATTTTGGTTAGTCACCATCCTCTATAATAAAATATGCTGGCTGCACAGAAGCATGAAATTACAGTCCACTATCCTCATTAATACAGTCTGTGTGGCAGGGATGCAGCAATGATTATCATGTATCATCATCTGGCTCAAGGCATGTGCTACAGTGTTATAAATGCAGCCCTTTAGTAAGAATTTGATACAATCACATGCATTTTATAGTAAATGTAGAGGAAACAGATAACAGACTGTCTGAACTGTGCCCTAGAACTTAAAGGGCAAATGTTCATGTCTTCTGCTTATTTGTAAGTATAAAGCTTTCTTATTATGAAAATACTTAAATTTGTTTGCAAATAGATAGGCAGGAATAGACTCAGTAGTTTAACAACTAAAAATTTAGCTATACTGATATTCCACCAAACTGGATATTGATCCAATATTAATTATAAATAATTAGTCCATGTGTATCATTTGTCTGACTGAATGCTGTTAGAAATCTAGATGGTCTGCTTTGAATATACATCTCTGTCTAGTGAAATAGTCATTGTCTGAAGAATCTGTGGAAGATATCTAATGAATGAATGCTCATTTAAAGTGCTACTCATAATTAAAGAAAATAATGAAAAAGTCTATTCTCATTTCCATTTCTGGGCACGTACCTGTGGATGAAAACAGTCAAATGTCCAACCATTGTCTAGACTGTGAAACATCTGCACAAAATGCTCAGTGTTTACTGATTTAACAGTAACAAGCTCATAGGTGCATTTGTAACAAACAGCTTGTTACAGTTTCAGAGCAGAAGAGCTCTAGTTTTGTGTGTGTGCCTCAACCTTGATTTGAGGGGGAGGTGCAAGTTCAGAGAAGACCTCATGACACCAGATGATCTAGATACAGCTGTATTTTGCAGGTGCAATATTGTTTCAACATGATCTAGATTGTTGCTAACCGAAGCCAAATGGTTCTGATAAATGTCAACATCGTGTCTGAGTGATATTGCATTATAATTTATATACATTTAGCAGTTGTCTAAGACATGTAACAATTATCTATCATTATGTGAAAGTGCCCAGTAAACAAAAAGGCTGGTACTAATTCAATATCAAGCAAGCATGAAACGTTCTTCATTAGATATGTGCATAGAGAAGAATTCACATGTTTATAGCTTCATTCTTGGGCAGTATGAATAAATGTAGACTGAAACCGACATTATGCACTTATAAACAAGTTTGAAACCAATCATATGCCGGACAATTAGTAGTACATTACCAAATGGTGGTGTTTCAAACAACTTTCACCTCTGTTCCCCTTCTCCTGTTATTACCATTGTGATTAATTAGTGAATTGTACATATAGTATATGAAAATAGGACACTTTTCCTGAATGGTTTGGTTATTCTGATTTATTTTTCACATCATAGTATACATCTATCATCTATATGTACATCTTATGAATATAATCAAATTAACAAATGTATGTGTAGTTGTTAATCTGTATTATTTAATATCTGCTCAAAAATGTTTGTAATATGTTGGAGCTTTTCTCCCCAGGCCTCTGCTGAAAACAGCATTTTGACTAAACCCAGTTGGACAAGCCCGTAAACAAAATAAAATAAAATAAAACCTATGGCATCATTAGAAAGAACATTTAAAAAGGCTATAAAAGAGAGACTGACACTAATGAAAGTGTAATAAGGAAAATATTGTAATTATGGAGGCCATGGAAGTATAAATGAAAGGGCTATAATGTTTTGCCTACATAACATATTTGCATACTTATTTGCAAGGTATAATTGCTTGCTTATTCAGTATTGAAACCAGGAGTAATAAATTTGTCTTTGCATTACTATCATTTTTTTGTGTATTGAATTTCATTTAAATGCTTACCACATATTTTAAAATGGCAGCAATGTTTATAAAATGATTCTCCCTATGTATGTTTGTTCAAAGGTTCATAGGCAAGTACTAGGTTAGCTGCCCCTGTTGGATATTTTAAGCCTAGCCATTTCCCTTTTATGTACTTGAAATAACCTATCCCATTTGGTTATAGATTGGCCTGCCCCATCCTATGCTCAATAGTTATATATTAATATTAATATAATAATATATTATTAATTAATATTATATAATAATATAATCATAATAATATAATATATAATATATAAAAAAAAAATTTCCCACCTCCTATACAATCTTCTGTATCTCACCTTACCTGACCTTTATCAGTTCAATCTGATATAACTGTTATTTTGTATTTAGTATTTTCATCTCATTGTATATATTCTACTGTTACTTATGATGTGTAAAACTGCATGTATGTATCTCTGTTTAACTTTTGTACTGCTACTTGTGCTTTATCAATCTCTATGTATGTACCATTGTGAATTTCTCCCCGGGCCTCCACTGTAAATGGGCACTGTTACAGCCCATTGGACTTTCCCAGTAAACAAATGCAATAAATAAAATAATAACTAAATATTACCCGTAATAAGAATAACTGGGATCATACCGTAGATAATTTGAGGGATAAAACATTTAGGAGATGCCTCTGTACATTAGTTGTATTGGGGGCAGTCTTGGGGTAACTTTTCTGTTTCCTGTCCATAGATCTAAGTTGCATTTAAAAATGGACAAGATAAACTTTATTTTATGTGGCTGGGAAGTCTGTTCCATGGCAGTGGTATCTTCTGTGAATTATACCTTTCTGTCCAAACCATTTGGTTGATGTTGCAGAGGAGGCTTATATCCCTAGACTTGCTATTTATGATGCCACTTGACTTGCTGATGTGCAATAAATCCATCAGTAATGGGTCAGAGGATGCCTTGCATGTCAGACACAGGTCACTTCTTAGCAGTCTGTAGGATACCAAATATAGTGAAAGGGCTTTGAGATGGCCTATTTAGGACATGTTGCTTAGGTCTTGTATCCTTTAGTAAGGTGTCTCTGTGGGCATTCTAGTTGTTGCATGTGTCTGGACAAATACATGTGAAAAGGGGATTATATTCAATGATTGGCCTAACAATAGCTGAGTAAAGTCGGACATTGAGATCCTTGGATCTAGGCACAATCCCTTTGATTATAAGTTGTGCAGTGCAGAAGGACTTTCTTACAACAATGGACACATTAGTCAAAAGTTAGGTCTCTGTCCACATAATGTCCCATACCTCTAACAAATGGGTCACTCTTGGGGAACTATAGTTAATGATGTGGCTTCCTACAGGTAGATGACTTCCCAAAGGATACAGCAATGCATTTTTTGGTATTTAGTTTAAGACCATGATTTTGACACCAGTTATTTATCTGAGAAAATCCTTCCTGCAGGATAGCCAGGTCATTTGGAGATTCAATGCCTGCTTCTAGCTTATAGTCATTTGCAAAGTTAGTCAGTCAAGAGCTCTTTTGAATTGGCTTTTACTTCAGAAAAGTAGATGCCATACAGCAGAGGTTCCAGCACAGAAACATTGGGGACATACAAGGAACTTTGTTCTTTGGTACCCAACTTGTTTAAATATGTGACCAGTGTTTTCTGTTTAGACCACTGACATTACTTTTTCGAGGGTTAAAACTAGTCTTTTTCTTTAAGTTATAGATAACAGAATTGTTTTTAGAACAGAAAATATAAGTATATATCTATATATAACAATCCTAGACCACTTCGATCCTCTAACAAACTACTAGTTCAGACTAGCAAAATTAATAACACAGCCAGTGATTCTCTCTTTGCAAACTCTGTAAGTAGATCCTGGAACTCTCTTCCAGCTGATATTACCTTACTTTCCACCTTAGGTCAATTTAAAACTAGACTCAAACAACATTTGTCACTTAACTGGCTATGTCAATGTATCAAACCTGGCTAACTCTCTCTAGAATGTGTAAAAATCTGTTAACCAGTTTACTGTGTAATTTAATTTAATCCTGACTTGCGCTCAGGATTAACTGTAACCTGTGGAACTTGTTTAACTTGCTTACTTATGTAATCTCTGTAAATAGTCTGTTTGTAATATGTAATGCTGTATCTGCTTACCCTTGGAGCTTTACTCCCCGGGCCTCCGCTGAAAATGGACATGCATCCAGTCAGACTATTCCGGTCAACAAATGTAAAATAAATAAAATAAAATAAATTTATATGGGAGGCATCACTTAAATCAACATTTGGTATATTCAACACAATTTGGTCAACAAAACAGCTGAATGAAAAATATTTGAGATCTCTGTAATATTGAGGCTGGGGAATATGACCCTTCCCTGTCACTGTGCAATCTGGTAGTTGCAATGTTTAAGTTGGATTATGGTGAGGGGGGGTTGCAGTCTGGCTTGCCCTTGCAAAACATATTGGAAAGATATTGCTTTTTAGCTGTTTGCTGTGAGTTATGTCTTAGATATTGTGTTGGTTATTGTCATTTATTTCAGTTATTTACATATGTACATCAATGTATATAGTTTAAATCATTCCCAGTGTGCACAGGCACACACACACACACACATATACATATATATATATATATATATATATATATATAGATAGATATATATATATATATATATAGATATATATAGATATATACATATATATATATATATATATGTATATCTCTGTGTTTTTCTCTATATATATCTATATATATTTATATATATGTGTGTGTGTGTGTGTGTGTGTGTGTGTGTGTGTGTGTGTGTGTGTGTGTGTGTGTGTGTGTGTGTGTGTGTGTGTGTGTGTGTGTGTGTGTGTGTGTGTGTATTTGTGCATGTTTGTGTGTGCACATGACAGACAGACACACTCACATACACATATTAAATGGAGAGATGATAGTCTTAGAAACATGTTCATCATGCAAAACAACTTTAAAACTGCATTTTTTTTCAAATAAAAATCTAACAACATGTTCACTGCCTATATCTTCTTTGAAAAACACTCTGTATGAAAGCTTTGCATTTCTATATACTGTCATCTGCAAACTTAGTCATTCAGAGCTCTTTTGAATTGGCTTTTACAAACAACTGTACCTAATCTTTGCAGATATTTTCAATACCTCCCTGGCTCTTGAAAGAGTGCCAACACACTTCAACATAACTAATATAATCCTACTGCCCAAAAAAGCTGATCCTACTTGCTTAAATAACTACAGACAGGTGGCACTAACCTCAAATGTCATGAACTGCTTCAAAAGGATAGTAAAAAGTATCTGTCAGAAGCTTTACTGCTGACCTTTGACCCTCTAAAGTTTGCCTATTGGCCAAACAGATCCACTGCGGATGCCATTTCGGTGGCCCTGCACCTCTTTCTCTGGAACATCTTGAAGAGAAGAACAACTATGTTGGGCTGTTCATTAACTTTAGCTCGGCATTCAGCACAGTGGTCCTGATGCAACTCTTAGGCAAATTAATTAACCCTGGCGTCAGCAAGAGGCTCTGCAACTGGATCCTTGACTTCTTAATTGGAAGACCACAGAAGACATGTGCTGGTAACAACACATCAGGTATCATTACACCCAATACTGGTGTGCCTCAAGGGTGTGTAATTAGTCCTCTACTATTCACCATCCTGCTCTGCGAAATTTCCCAATAACCAAATCATCAAATTTGCATACGATACCACTGTAGTGGGACTCATAAGGGATGATGATGAGAGGGAAGACAGGAATGAAGTCAGCTATCTGATCAAATAGTGCAAAAATAACAACTTGGATCTGAATGTCAACAAAACTTAAAAAAATTATCACTGACTTCAGAAAAAGGCCAGCCATTCACTTGCCACTTGAGGTCAATGGTGAGGTATTAGAGAGAGAGTACAGTCTACAAAGCTCCTGAGGGTACACATCTCAGAAGACCTCTATTGGTCCGTGAACACAGGCTAGGTAATTGATAAAGCTCACCAATGCCTGCGTTTCCTCAGAATGATCAGAAGAGCAAAGCTTCCTCTGAATGCTCTATCCTCTTTCTATAAAGGACCTAGTGAAAGTATTCTCACCTGCAACTTTACTGTGTGGTATGGAAACAGTACTATGGCAGAAAGGAAGAAGCTTCAAAGAGTGGTCCGGATTGTGTATAAGATACTGCAAACAAATCTTCTAACCAAACAAGAACTTTTTACTACAAGAAGCATAAGGAGGGCATACAAAATACTTAGAGACACATCACATCCAGCATTTGGCTGGTTTGCCTGATTTTCATCTGGCAAGACGTACAGCGGCATCCACTGTAGGACCTCCAGGTTCTTGAACAGCTTCTGTCCAACAGTAATAAGGCTCATAGAGTCAAACATTAACTTGAACATTTCTTACCTCCAAATGTGATCTCACTAGTAAAATGTCACTGAAAGTGATACATTATTTAATTTACTATAGTTAACATATTCTTACAGAAGTGCAATATCTTTCCCTTAAAAGTGCAAGTGCAATAATTCCTCGTGCAATATTAATGAACTGCCTTTTCTTCTCTTTTTTTGTGTACAGTACTATTTGTTCATATGCTTAGGTTTGTATGTATGGATAGTTTTAGCTGACTAGAAATAGATTACTAGGAGTCTTTTTTATGAGTATTAGTCATTAGAATAG
This sequence comes from Protopterus annectens, assembly GCF_019279795.1. Classification (NCBI taxonomy): domain Eukaryota; kingdom Metazoa; phylum Chordata; order Ceratodontiformes; family Protopteridae; genus Protopterus; species Protopterus annectens. The sequence continues at coordinate 165,926,985 of NC_056728.1, read as the reverse complement.
TTATGTATACATCATGTCTTATTCTTTTTATACTTAATTTGCCTCTGTACTCTGATATGAGCTGATACCTGAAATTTCATTTAGGTTGCACTTGTGTTTTCTAAATGACAATAACATTTTTTAAACTTTGAGTCTATATATATATATATATATATATATATATATATATATATATATATATATATATATGATTTAATTTGGCTTTATATGCAGCTATAATTAAATATTTTTGAAGTATCAATGTCCCTGTGATGGAATGCTTTGCCTTTTATACCCTATCCGCTATCTTTGACAAGGACGACATCATTTGAGTGCAGTTTGTTGCCTTTAATTATGGTCAAGTGCCTGCAAAAGAGCAACTGGGGCATGAGCACCTGAAAATAACCAATTAAGGATTTGTTCTGTAGCTTACCGTCTAGCTTTATTGATTTGGTATTGGTTTACAGCTACTTAAAATTGTTGATGTACAATTCACATTCTGTTATAATGCAAACTATATGATTGCTTTAAATCGGTATGCTTTACAAATTTTAACAGAGTGCACTTGAAAATATGTTACAGGCATATCATTTTAGATTTAGTGTTCTATGTTTTCTCTAATTAGTGAACTTGGGGGTTCCATCTTGTTGATTTATAGTTGTTTACAGTGATTGATCTCATCTGGCTTTTAAAGATTTCACAATAGTTTATTTTAGAGTAATTTAGGTTTAGAGATTTTAGAATGCAGCACTTGGAAACATGAAGCATACTATATAAACTTATATATTTTAAAGTGAAATAGACCTTGTATCTTTAGCTGTATTCTTAACTTTTGAAGTGACACTTTAAAGTAATTGATACCGTAATTGTGGATCTGTATGCATGTGTGTTTTTATATATATATATATATATATATATATATATATATATATATATATATATACATATATATAGACCCATATAAACTAGTATGATTATGTATTTACTCAACAATATGGAATTTTTTTCTGAGTATGTGCATGTGTAACTCTGTTTTTCCTTAGCATTTTAAATCTATGTTATGTCAGGAAAACAGATATTAATTTTTGCTGCAAGTCTCATTTCTTAAGACAGTTAGATGACCGAGTCTATTTATAAAGCCTGAGAATTTACCTCGGCTTGATGTGAGCTGCTGGTACATGTTTGTTTATTTTACCTGAGTAAAATAAGTAAGGATAAAGCTGGTCACCTTTCCAGAAGGCAGCAATCTCCTGGCTAATAATCATGATTGGATTAGTAGAAAATATAAAAGTAAGTACTAGTGGACACTGTCCATTGCCTTCTACTTGGTCCCGCACAGATGACTACTTGTAAAACTGGAGAGTGACTTAAGGATCAGGACAGAAACTGGACTGCTACACAGCTGAAAGATAGGAGCAGGATGTTTGTAGTACTAGGGCGGTAAGGTATCAGGAGAAAGGAAAGTAAGCAGTGGAGAACCAAAAGGGTCAGTGTGTTTATTTGAGATGTAACTTAAAGAAGAGAAAAAAAAAGATTAAACTCTTTGCTAACTTCAGTATAAGATGAGACACCGAAGAATGAGGTGTACTGCAAATGGTGAAAAGTACTGCAGGTGCACTACAACAGCTTCCATGTGAAGTATGTGCTGTGGGATTCAAACTGATGCCAGCAGAATGCAACAGAGCACTTATGGCCATTCACATATGAACTGGATCACTGAGAGCAGATAGGGCAATGGCCACAGACCAAGGAATACTTAGCTGCATTAATATCAGAAGTACAGTGACACCCACCATGCCCTGGCCTGACTACTCTTTAACTAATAGATGAATTTCTGGAAGTCATACAAGAAGAGGGTTAACCAAATGCTGCAAGCAGTGTAGATAAAACCTACCAGATGATTGCATGGGATGGCGGCGAAGAGATATGACCATATACTTGAAAAGCTGCAGATGTTCTCTGGAATATCTTGACTGGAAAAGATGATGGTTATCATGATATGAGTTCGTAAGGTTAAATCATGGGGATAGGTGGGTGTTATCCTGAACAGGGAAGACAGAACGGAGGATGGGGGCACAAGCAGAGGACTGTGGGGACTAATTCCTTGAATCAGTGAAAAGTTTTCATTGTAGAGAGGGTTGTAGAACTATGAAATGGACTTTTAGAAATGGCGAAGAGGGAATCTATAGAGACATTAAAGAGAACACAGTACAACTGAATAAGCAGTGAGAAGAATTCACAGGATGATTCAGAGTTAAAGTAAGGCTGCTCTGACTTTCATCTGGAGGGAGAGAGAAGACCAAGACATGGATACAAGATTTTGTTTGTGGTACCCTTCAGTCAGTGAAGGAAATATAACTTTATGCTCCAGTCATCAGAAGTTCATGAACCTGACTTGCCAGCTGGGTCAGTGTCTCCAGTCTGAACCAAATGAACTTATTCCCTGATGTGTAAGTCCTAGAATCTCTAAGTAAGGAACCCAGTGAGTTACTGGATTTTATTATTGTCATGGTCTTTGTCTACAATTTTAAAAACAAAACCATGCACAGATAAGTTAAATAGCATCTTGCTATTTTAGGATGTCACTATCCATGTTCAGCTGTGTTGTTAACTGTTTACTTTGTGTTTAGTTATTTGATGTTTACTAGATGAGTGAGCACTGAACACACATGCCCAGTTTCAGTCTCTTCCAGAGAAAGGTGTAGTTGGAGTAAAAATGAGTAATATGTAACACACACACACACACACACACACACACACACACACACACACACACACACACACACACACACACACACACACAAGTATCCAGCATGAGTAATTAATGAGACATGTCCCGGGATTCATGAAGCTTGCGCCAGGTGCAGGCGTAGCATAGGCGGCATAATGCCAAATATGGCAGCCGAGCGATTTAGGTACGATCCAATTCCATGTGCACTACCAGCGTACACCAGATCTGTGTAGCCCTCGGCTCTGGTATGCTAATCACCCCATGCGCAGTACTGCACCATGCAAATGAAGGTACATAGTGATTCATTAAGTGGTTCAGGCTAAGCCTACAGAAATGTAAACCAAAAAAAAACGGTTTACATTTTGCCAAACAGAACACTGGCGCTATGAAAGTGGACCAGACTCATGTATTACAAAATTAACATATGCCAATGGCTAAATATATAGCCAGTGGCATAAGAAAAGATGCACAACACCTAAAAAACAACAAAGTACAACCACAGGGCATGTGTACGCAAACGGGAACACAAGGAAAATATATACAAATGTCATAAAATCGCAATGTAATACAAATCATGATTTCACCATAATACTCAATGGTATGCATGGTACACCACAACCAAGCTGCAAGGGTTGCTAAGGGTCTGTGACAGTGTTCGGCGCGGTAACTGTGAGTTAGTAGTCAATGCTATGCAAATGAGGCAAGTAATAGGGAATCGCAAACATCCCGCTGGACTAAGGATGTACCATACGGCGCAGTGCTACAACACCGAGGAGTGGTTTGGAGGTATACATGACATCAGCAGTGGGGTGTGCCACCATAGCTGAAAATACATTGGAGCAATGCAAATCTGGGCTGCCCATTGCTAAGCAAATCCGCAGGATAGGGGTGGGGATGTAGGTATAGCATCGTTTAGCTGAGAGCACATATGGTGCCCAAAAGCGCATGTGTACGTGGATGAAAACGTGCCCGAAACCCGGTAAGCGGACGCATGTGCCATGCACCATAGCTCAAACAGGAAGGTTAGGGGAAGAAAATAAGGAAATGCCACAGTAGGGTAATTGAAGTACAACTGAGCAATTAACACCTATTAACTCACAGTGGGCAATTGACGGCAGCTAACAAGTCTGCTCGCAGCAATCTGCAGAACAGGATAGGGGAGGTGTCGGATTGCAAAGAAAAGAGAACTGTCACCGTAGAGCAAAGCAAACCTGCAGTAGATTGGCCATAGAACACATTTCGCAAGATAAGCCAGGTTTTGGAAAGTACAAAAGAAAGCAGGCTGCTGGATGCAGGCCAGAAAATGGGAGGGAAAACATTAAGAAATATTAAGGGAAGGGCAAGAGGTAATCCACGGCAGTTAAATGTAATTCAACACCAAAGGCACCACAATAGCAGTACCTGTGGTAAAACACATAAGATACCCTGTAGCTCCGATTGTACATACACACCCTCTGACATCATCAGTGTTCAAAGCACAATACTATAAAGTGTGAAGGCACCTCACACACACCTGTGTATTCCCAAACACTGCACCATTGGTGTAAACAGATGGGGAACTTTTACAATGTACATGTTGGGAGCTGCCATAGCTGTGATTCATCACCATGTGTTAGAGACTGAAGGTATTGTGGATGATGATGCTGACAACCACCACAGGCCCCGGAGGAGGAGAAGAGTATTCAGACCAAGGTTAACCTACCAGGGGCTAAATGATCGGGAGATAGTAGAGCATTACAGGGTGGACAGGGACATCTTACAGCAAATAGTTGAGCTGTGCCGGCCACACCTGAGATCCAGAAACAACAGAGGGGAACCCATCCCAGTGGACACGAAGGTATGTGTAAGCTTGAGAATACTAGCCACAGGTACCTTTCAAAGGCCAACTGGAGATATAATGGGGATCTCACAGGCATCAGCATCCAGAGTACTACACTAGTTCCTGGATGCCATGTTACCACATGCCAATGAGCATATATACTTCCCCCGAACTCAGGAGGAGTTGGCCAGCAATATGTGTCTCTTCCACCATGTGGCACACTACCCGGAGGTACTGGGTGTGATAGACTGCACGCACATACATATCAAGTCACCACCTGGTGAGCATGGTAGGCACTACATAAACTGCAAGGGATACCACTCCATCAACTGCCAAGTCAGTGCAATGCCCAGGGCATTATCATGGATATGTGTGCTGGCAGCCCTGGAAGCTACCATGACTCCCACATCTGGCATGCCTCACAGCTGTATCAGTTATTTGTCAGAGGGGACATCCCATATGGCCACCTTGTGGGGGATGCTGGCTATGCACTGGAGCCGTGGATGATGACTCCCATCAGAAATGCACACACACCCATGCAAGAACGTCATAATTAGGCACACGCACAAACCAGAATCATCATAGAGCATGTGTTTGTGATGCTGAAATCACAGTTCTGTTGCTTGGACATATCTGGTGGAGCCTTGCAGTACTCTCCAGGCACGTGTGCCCACATCTTCATAGTATGTGCCATGCTACATAATATGATCCTGCGAAAACAGCTGCAGCAGAGACATAATGGGGACGGCCCTCACAGCCCACTGCAATTGCCAAGGCCATCACAGGCACAGAGGGATTCAGACCATGAACACCCTGTGCCAGCCCCAGTAGGCAGATGGAGTCATGCCAAATATGCCCACACCTTGGCAAAGAGGGAACGTATAGCACATACACTGACAGTGTAGGACCCTACGGACTGACACACCTCTCCACCTGCACACACAGTAAACTGGATGGCACACACACACGACCACCTGTAAATTGTAATGTATAGGTGGCCTACTGTGTGAATCCTACATAGGCAGCCCTCAACCATTGCATACACAACAGCTATTGGAACAAGGAATGTCAACACCTGAAAAGTACATGCACCAAATAGCATATGTTGATACTGTATGTATAGGTTCCTAGGTACATCGGTAGGTACATGCCCGATTGTCAGAGGCCATTCATCAACTGAGGCAAAAAGTGTCTGCTGTCGCCACCACATCGATTAACCAACTGTCCCTCAGTGGAGCAGAGCCAATTGCGGGATCCATGTGTGTAATCACTGTTCCCCACACACTCTGCATGGATTCCCTGGTGGGTTAATGAGGGGCTCCATATAATGTAATCAGGGATGTAGTGGCAAAGCATGGGGAGTACCCATGACAGGTATCTGTCACCCCAGCATGCTCCACCTATGGTTGTGTGAAGGTGTAGCACATTATAGTGTGTGGCTCACTGTGACATACATTCCCAATGCTGGAGCACATCCATTAAACATCACTTGGACATACCATTAATAGGTCTCATCCATATGTAAACTAACTGAGTTACACATTTGATTGCAGTATGGAGTAACAGCCATAGTACAGTCCACATACAAAACACCATAACACGTGTACAAATCCCAGATGCCCAAGTGGTAAATGCACTGACTGTCGTGCATGTTCCCGGTTCCACATGCTGCAAGGGCCATTACGTAATCCCGAAGGCACAAATAATGGATGTTGGATGCAGGTCATCAGATCAGGTTTAGCACATGTTAGCAGGTTTATGCATTGGCAAGTGCTGGTAAGCGTCGTTTAAACATGACTATATGGATATGCGCGAAACAGGGCTAAGCTTTGCAGAATATCGCACAGATCATAGTCAACAATGTCCAGAACAGGTGAAACTAGCATTATTCACCCCTATACTAATAGTGCCTGCTCTGAAGGGTAAAACGACCACTGCCAGGAGTAGAACACGCAATCATGTACACAATCACCTAACACTAAGCTACCCACGATGTACCAACGGCAGGTGTGTATTGTGACAGGTTAAAACACAAACGTGCGGAGTCCAGGAAACAGTATACACCACCATGTACACAACGAAAGGTGAGTTCTACTCACTCTCTCTCTCTCTATATATATATATATATATATATATATATATATATATATAATAGAGATAGAAAGGGTGATAGAGAGATATATGTTGATATATATGGATTCATCTATATCTGCAAATATACAGATAGGCCAGCGACATGTACACAACCATGGAGGTACAAATAAATAGGATACTGCCAACTACCGAATGTTTTACATACCAACACGTGTAATCACGAGGCTTAAAGACCGGAAAACTAGAACCGCAAGTAATATTATCACGATGTTAAGGGACATTTAGTTATCGCTGCTGCGGTCCAGGTAGGTACTGTGTTCAACTGTGTTTGTGATTGCTGTAGTCTGTGTAAGTGTGTATTGAGGGTGCCGTGTGCATTTCCGTGGGACTGTAATGTGTGTGTGTTTGCATCATGTGTCTGTTAGTACTAACTCGGAGGTAGATCATTACGGTAGGTGTGGTCATAGCTGGCCGTAAGCATACGGTTACCACCTGTCCCACTTTAAAAGGGACAGCCCCTCCTTGGGCAGTTGTGTCCTGACAACAGATATTAAAAAGGGCAAATGTCCGAGATTGTAGGACATAATTATGTCCCATATATTATGTAATAGTTGCATTAAATAGTTATTCCTGTATCTAAAATATGTAAATGTTACAAGAAACATGATAAGTAGCTAAAGTGCTACAAGAATAAGTATGTATTTAGGATAAAAGTACGTTCTATCCTGTGTACTGACCATGGGTATGTGTCGGCCTGTAAACACCGATGTGTGTCCTGCAAATGTCCCACTATGGCCATTTGAAAAGGTGGCATCCCATGCCAAAGAGGTTCAGTCACCAACACAACTGCAATGAGTGCAAATATCTGTGACAGAAATACACGAGACAGCTGTCATTTAGTAACATTCCCTTACATATCGATGTATTTCCGGAGGTATTGAAGTATCAACCTCACCTCCATGTTATATAGGAATCAGTTAACAATGGCTCAATGTATAAGCCTGCAACAACCATAGTTTTAGTGTACTAAATGATAGGTCTTCAATTAGGGAAGGAGCCCACACACACGTATGGATTATGTAGAAATGCAGTCCCCACAAACCTGTATATGCTATGTACACCCACCTACATCTCCCCCACACCCAAAACAATTGCAATACAGACTGTAATAACATCACAAACATCCACTCACTCAATTACATCTGCAGAAACGTTAACATACCTTGTTAGAGACACATTTGTAATGGCACCATGTGAAATCATAGCTGTTGTATAATGGAACAGACGGTGATGTTACAGGTTTTGTTTGCAATAGTCCCTTATCAGACGGTTGAGATGACAGGTACACTCACATGTAGAACCACATACTCTAGCCATCACACACAATCCACGGGGGACATGAATTCAAAATATCCATGTCTCTCCAAATAGCAGTTGCAATTCCTCACAACAAAACACATACAGGCTGTCTCCCCGAAGGTAGGGCAAAAGGGCAACGCCCAAGTGGAGAATTCAATTATACCCCACTGTTGCCACGTAATTGGCAAATGGAGTAGCTGCACAGCTGATGTGCATGTAATAATTTACTCAGGAACACCAATTGGTGGCAGGATACCACATGTTACAGGTATCTACGTATATAAGGATGCCTTGCCATACATTCAAACTGTATGCTCATACCATAGAACCGTTTAAAAAGGAAAGGTGTAAGAGAGATATTTTTGAAGACTTGGAACACTAACAAGGTATGTAGAACACTCAGTATGTTAGTGTATGTAGAGCCTGTTTTCTATTAATTAAAGTGCACGCAATACATAAAGTGGGAAAAGGTATTATGTAGTGATGTCTTGTTGAGCATAGTAACGCTTGTAGAAATTGTGTGTCCTGCTGTGGGCCACAAGGTAAACATCTCATACACCACAAGGGATGCTACATGAGGGCTTTAAACACAACAATTCCACACCATCCGCCATCAGTGGTAGGGTTTGTCCAACAAGTACGTGCCATAGCAGGGGATAGCATATGTTGATATACTGTTACAGTAGGCATGTGTATGGGCATATAACGAGAATAACATGTCTAAGGTGGTCCTGCTGTGCAAGTATGCTTTGCATTATGGAATAATGTTTAAAATATGTGTAATGTCAAATATTTTGCACAGCATAACTGTTATATCATGCAAACAAAAGGTATGTCTATTGGCATGTACAATACACAATAACAGGATACATATGGCTTGTAGTCATGGGACACTGTAACAGCATGATAGCTAATTGAAATGGAAGAGCTAAACAATTATCCATGCACAAAGGACATGTAATAGCTTCAAAGGTTCATAGTTAGGTACTATGCTGCCTGGCCAAGTCCATTTGTAAGCCCAACTACAGTCAGTGTTTTCTCCGGCGGCACCTCCCTAGGGTAGTGTCCTGTGTCTGTGAACAGCAGAGCCATTTGTTACCTGCACCTGTGTACAGTACAGCCACTGCAGTGATCCCTGGTGTACATGTGTGTCTCCCATCCACCCATCGAGGTATCTCATGAAGAGTGCTAGTGGGGGTCCCTGCTTGATGTACATAGGAATCATGTTCCAAAGCATGGTGAGTGTCTGATTCAGGAATGTATCCCCCAAGCAGGTCCCACTCATCATTGCATTTGTATACATATCCATGAGCATGTTGCTCTCAGTGGCTTTTGCTTATGTGGAGTATATCCATCAATATTGTTGTGGACATGGGCCCTGTATGTTCAGCAGAGGTCACCCCTGAGTATGCAGTATGCAAATGTGTACAGTTGTGGTGTCTGTAGTTGTGCTGCATATGTCAGCCGTCGGAGGTCAATAATCCTCATGGTGTGTTAATGTTGTGGTATGTAAAGCCGTTGCTGTTCTGTAAGGTACACCCCAAAAGGAGTGTTGTACCCTTGAATGTGTATCATACATCAGGAGTATAGAGGTACAATGGGTGCCTTTGTTCCAGCTACAAACCCATTACAGATAAGGGTGGCCATGTAGAAGGATATCCACACCACATTGGCAATATGGTTATCAAAGGAGTGGGTGCTATATACGTGTGTACTAAGATCCTGTATAATGTTACATGTATGTAGGGGACTACCACCTATGTGACAGTCAGTGGGTGATTGGTGTAATCCAAAGGGGATGTCTATGCACCTTTTGTCATGCAGCTTGAGGCCATGTTATCGACACCAGGTATCCATCACAGTGACACACTTATGATGGGTGTCTGTATCAGCTGGTGGATCAGTCATGGCTCCCTGTTTGCAGTCGTCTGGAAACCTATTCAGGGAAAGTCCCTCTGTGCTAGCCTGTACCTCAGGGAAGCATATACCGAACATGAAGGGCCCTATGACCGAGGATTGTGGTACGCCAAGTGTAACTGAACTTACAATAGGTACTACGGTATGCTACCCTCACTGTGTGGGTCCTGTCCGTGAGCCACGTTGCATAATATCTCAAGACGTAGGGGTCGATGTGCAGGTGGATGTGTATGTTGTCAATACCAGAATGGAGAACAGTGCTGAAAGCCAATGAGAGGACAAGGTAGGCTGTGTGGACTCCCTTACCGTCATCAACTACCTTGGTAACTGTATCAAAGGAGTCCACCAGGTGTAGGAGCCATGGTCTGGCCCTAACAAATCCAACCTGGGTGGCATCAAAGGTCTGGAGCCCACCAATGTCTCTGTGAATGACTTCCATGATGATGCACCCCATAGCCTTGCAGAACAGTCCAGTCAGGCGTATAGGGCAATAGTCCCTCTGGTTCATTGTGGTGCCACCTGTGTGGAGTGCGATAACTGTTGCAGTGCGCCATTCAGGGGCCACAATGTCTGATACAAGGCTATTAGTGAATCTGGTGGCCAAGTGGGGAGCCATGTCATTCTGAGGTCTGTGTAAATCGCAGCCTGGGATGTTGGACGGTCACATGGAGTCTGTGTTCCATGCCTTAGAGAGTGCAGGTTGGAACTGCATAGTTGTGACCACAGGGACTCTACATTGTTCGTGTATAGATATTGGCCCTGTAGGGAGTGAGAGGGTGTAATGTTAGCATTGAACCTATCTGCCAGGATGTTGCCAATATCAGTTGGTTCTGTAATGTTCCTGCCTAACCGTCGTATGTCAGAGCAGATGTGGGTATTGCCATTGAGTACTGACATACCTCCATAATGCTTTGTGGTAGTCCTTGGAATGTGTCGCAGTAATGTTTACATAGCTAGCTTTGGAGGATGTGATAAGGGATCCCAGATTCCTACTGAGGCTGACCAGTGAGCTACCCCACCCATGGGATTGTACTCCACTTTGCAACAGCCTCCACCTTTTGTTGTACATTATGTCCATGGAACTGGACCCCCAGAGTGGCGTCCGTTATCTGGTGGGTACCATCATGGCTCTGTTTGGTATAGCATGATCCATGCAGTCGTGTAAGTGCTAATGAAGTGCAGTGGTGTATGTTTCAGCATTTGTAAGCACATTGTCCATCTGCATGGGTGTCATGACATTTACTACCGCTGTCATAAGATGTCTGAAGTAGGCCTTGTAGAAATCTTGTACTGTGTATTCCGTGAAGGGTGTGGTGCCGGGATGTGGACAACAGCCATTTGTTACCTGCACCTGTGTACAGTACAGCCACTGCAGTGATCCCTGGCGTACATGTGTGTCTCCCATCCACCCATCGAGGTATCTCATGAAGAGTGCTAGTGAGTGTCCCTGCTTGATGTACATAGGAATCATGTTCCAAAGCATGGTGAGTGTCTGGTTCAGGAATGTATCCCCCAAGCATGTCCCACTCCTCATTGCATTTGTGTACATATCCATGAGCATGTTGCTCTCAGTGGCTTTTGCTTATGTTGCTTATGTGGAGTATATCCATCAATATTGTTGTGGACATGGGCCCTGTATGTTCAGCAGAGGTCACCCCTGAGTATGCAGTATGCAAATGTGTACAGTTGTGGTGTCTGTAGTTGTGCTGCATATGTCAGCCATTGGAGGTCAATAATCCTCATGGTGTGTTAATGTTGTGGTATGTAAAGCCGTTGCTGTTCTGTAAGGTACACCCCAAAAGGAGTGTTGTACCCTTGAACGTGTGTCATACATCAAGAGTATAGAGGTACAATGGGTGCCTTTGTTCCAGCTACAAACCCATTACAGATAAGGGTGGCCATGTAGAAGGATATCCACACCACATTGGCAATATGGTTATCAAAGGAGTGGGTGCTATATATGTGTGCACTAAGATCCTATATAATGTTACATGTATGTAGGGGACTACCACCTATGTGATAGTCAGTGGGTGATTGGTGTAATCCAAAGGGGATGTCTATGCACCTTGTGTCATGCAGCTTGAGGCCATGTTATCGACACCAGGTATCCATCACAGTGACACACTTATGGAGGGTGTCTGTATCAGCTGGTGGATCAATCATGGCTCCCTGTTTGCAGTCGTCTGGAAACCTATTCAGGGAAAGTCCCTCTGTGCTAGCCTGTACCTCAGGGAAGCATATACCGAACATGAAGGGCGCTATGACTGAGGACTGTGGTACGCCAATTGTAACTGAATTACAATAGGTACTACAGTATGCTACCCTCACTGTGTGGGTCCTGTCCGTGAGCCACGTTGCATAATATCTCAAGACGTAGTGGTCGATGTGCAGGTGGATGTGTATGTTGTTAATACCAGAATGGAGAACAGTGCTGAAAGCCAATGAGAGGACAAGGTAGGCTGTGTGGACCCCCTTACCGTCATCAACTACCCTGGTAACTGTATCAAAGGAGTCCACCAGGTGTTGGAGCCATGGTCTGGCCCTAACAAATCCAACCTGGGTGGCATCAAAGGTCTGGAGCCCACCAATGTCTCTGTGAATGACTTCCATGATGATGTGCCCCATAGCCTTGCAGAACAGTCCAGTCAGGCATATAGGGCAATAGTCCCTCTGGTTCATTGTGGTGCCACCTGTGTGAAGTGCGATAACTGTTGCAGTGTGCCATTCAGGGGCCACAATGTCTGATACAAGGCTATTAGTGAATCTGGTGGCCAAGTGGGGAGCCATGTCATTCTGAGGTTTGTGTAAATCGCAGCCTGGGATGTTGGACGGTCACATGGAGTCTGTGTTCCAGGCCTTAGAGAGTGCAGGTTGGAACTGCATAGTTGTGACCACAGGGACTCTACATTGTTCGTGTATAGATATTGGCCCTGTAGGGAGTGAGAGGGTGTAATGTTAGCATTGAATCTATCTGCCAGGATGTTGCCAATATCAGTTGGTTCTGTAATGCTCCTGCCTAACTGTCGTATGTCAGAGCAGATGTGGGTATTGCCATTGAGTACTGACATACCTCCATAATGCTTTGTGGTAGTCCTTGGAATGTGTCACAGTAATTTTTACATAGCTAGCTTTGGAGGATGTGATAAGGGATCCCAGATTCCTACTGAGGCTGACCAGTGAGCTACCCCACCCATGGGATTGTACTCCACTTTGCAACAGCCTCCACCTTTTGTTGTACATTATGTCCATGGAACTGGACCCCCAGAGTGGCGTCCATTATCTGGTGGGTACCATCATGGCTCTGTTTGGTATAGCATGATCCATGCAGTTGTGTAAGTGCTAATGAAGTGCAGTGGTGTATGTTTCAGCATTTGTAAGTACATTGTCCATCTGCATGGGTGTCATGACGTTTACTACCGCTGTCATAAGACGTCAGAAGTAGGCCTTGTAGAAATCTTGTACTGTGTATTCCGTGAAGGGTGTGGTGTTGGGATGTGGATAACAAGGGTGATTAGCATACATTCGGAAACTACCAACAAGGGGATAACCCCAGGTGTGGAACACCAGTCACATGTTGGTAATGTCCATGTCTAGGATATTGTTGGTCTTGGTGGTGGTGTGTATGGGTTGATCCAGCCGATTGGAGGTCATGAATCCCAGAAAGTGTTGGCCTAATGTGTCAGTACATGAGTAGGTATCCCAGTTAAGTGTGGGGTAGTGTCAGTCTCACATCAGTAGTTCCTGTCTGAACCCTACTGTCCAGTACACCAAGAAATAAGGGCCAGTAACCGTGGGGTATGGTGTGGAATCTGTAGCAAGTTACAATGTGTATAGCAGTTCTGGCCACAGTTAGTTGCACGTGGATTACCTCTGATGCATTGTGCTAAGTAACCAGCCTGGAGGTGTATACATCCTTGTGAAATATGGACACACCTCCGCTGTGGGTGTTCTGGTCCTGGTTACATGACTGAAAGGTGTGGTCTGTGTATAACCTGTCAGTGTAGGTGTGCTCTCCAGAGCCTAGAGGCAGATCCCAGTCACTGCAGAGATATTGAAGTGGTCCATTATAAGGAGTGCCTCACCTGAGTGTGTTAGAGATGAAGATGTCAAGCATTGAGTAACATTACCGCAGGTTTTGCTTGCCTGTTCCTGTTCTGGTGGTGAATATGTTATTGGAAACTGTCCAAGACAGGCAGTATAGGAGCAACAAGAGCCTTACATGTTAAATGTAATCCCAGTGTGGACAGGTGCAGGTCATCTGTGTCAAAGCATCATGTTTTGTTGACCATGCCATTCGAAGCAGACAGATACTGGATGCCTGTGGAATGACAGCAGAAGCATAGGCAACTGTTGAAGTGAAACATTCAGTCATTGTACAGTGGTATCAGTCTGGATGAATGCAGAATGCTTCTCAGGGCTTCGGCGATACCTTCTGGGCTACAGGACCGGAGAGCTATTGCATGTCCCTGTACATGTAGTCCAGGAAGTTACATCTCAGGGCAGTCACACTAACATGGAGAATGACAATCAAATTGTACCTGGTGAGGAGTGGCATGGGTGCATAGGTTATGTTGCGGATCCTGTTACCCGACAGCCAGATGTAAGCGACTATCGCCTTGTGTAGCGTGCTGAGTGGGACATCAGTGTGACCGCATACAGAGTCACCTATGACTGGTGTAGTTGATGGGCACACATGAGTCTGTGGGCTATAAGTAATTGGTGTTGTGTTTGGTGATGGGGGCTGCTTCTTTTGCCTGCACAGAGAGTATGGAGAGGTTCTGCAACTGTCGTAGTCATACTATGTGTGGCCTGTGGTGGTGGAGATCTAGTGAGAGTGTGTGATGAGTGGGGTGTGTTGCACATGTTTAACGTCCCCACATGAATGTCAGGTTCAGTCTGGGTTGGAGAGAGCATTACCCCCAGCATGGCTACATATGTGCATCTCCCACAGGCTGTAGTGTCGTATGTTGGGAGGTGAGCATTGACTGTGTACATGAGACAATTGCTCTATTGCCTCATGTTTGCCATATTCATCATATACACAGGCAATAACACTGGTAATTGACACTTGGACATGCCTGTATATTCAACCATGTCTCACAAGATATATGAGGTATGTTTGTACAACAGCTGTTGTACTGTAAGCAAGCTGGAAATGTAAGAACAAACAGTGTACTTGTAGGAAATGAGTTGGAATGGGTGCTATAGTAATTAGTAGCTCATGAAGTGCTTACATGTTCTGAACAAGTGCTGAGCATGAATATGCAATACAGATAGGGTGTTGGATAATATAAACCCACTGCAACCCACAAGTGGAGATGCCAGTCATAATGGGAGGCACTGCACTATTACCCTGTTGAGTATGGTCTGCAAGTCCATGAACCTTTATCAACGTAGATGTTAGCAGTACAGATGTAGATGACAGTACAGATGATTGCACACTGCATAGCATAGCTGTGACAGATCACAGGACATCATCACTCATACTGTGTTCCAGCTACACTGAGTATATTAGATGTACCTTTGTATGTCACAGGAGTGTTCTACCAGTGGCCTGTTGACAGAAGCAACACTACAAAAGGTGTCTGAGTGACATGTGCATATCACACCAGTGGCAGCTACAGTAAAACAGGGTTAATGTTTTGTACTCCCCCCCTCATTGTAGCCCATACCACACAGACAAATGGGAGGCATCTGCGTATGTAAGGATGTGAATGGCCATGACCTAGGAGCAATAGCTGTCTCAGTGTTGTGGACAACATACAGAATGGGCTTTGTGGGTGAGGTGCGTGACATATGTGCACAATCTGACAGCTGCTAATAGCATTGTCACCGCTAGGTGAATAACCCTGTACCCATTAACTACCACCTAGGCAGCAGTCAACATTATGGAAACTGTGTAAGGGATGGTGCTGTGCAGTTCACCTCCCTGACCTGGTGACATCTCCAGGCCTATTAGGTAGTCATACGAGGCACCCAAGTCATGACAGGGTGCCATCCATGAGCATGGAGATCATTAGACAGGCATACGCAGCACTCGGGTGACCAATATTGGATCACATATCACCTTTAAGGGGTATTGGCCATGTGTGGATGGGCGACACCAGCCTTCACAATCCTCACCTCCACTATGCAGTATGCTGGCTACCTTGCATAAAGACATGTGCAACACTGTGATGATGGACATGCTACATGTACATATCCTGATCTGAAAGACATACGTCATGGACAGCCACCTTCCTACTACAAGGATCGCCACATGCTGGACAGATCCCTGTGCCATACATGTTACATACTCCTGCCATACCATGCAACCCTGTCCATCAAAGCTGCACATGTCATCTCTGTCATACATGGTGCGATGACCGCATGGTAGATGTATCATTAACTGTCTGGATCAGTAATGTGGCACTGATGCACCTGGCAGTGGCAAAATGGCTGTCGGATACAGCTAGAAAACCTCACATCCTATGCCCATACATGGCCTAGGGCATACACACTACTGCATGACCTTTCCAGTACATGCTATAGTTGATAACCATCTCTGCGAATAACGTCCAGCTAGCCATTGTCCCATGTGTATCACAAGTGCAACACAGGCAATACGTGGCAGGATGTTGAACTGCTGTACAATGCCGTGTAGATGTATATGACAAAACACATGCATGGAAAGGTTTCCATGCACATGTCTGCATTGTCACTGCTCATGTCCATTAAGGCAGTGTATGTGTTGATATATGACATATACACAGCATCAAGGTCAACAGCATTACTGTGGATACATCCAGGCATGTGCTGATAGGCAAGAACACCAGTAAAGGCAAACAGATATGCCCACATCAAGACAGCATTCACATGGAGTATGAGCAATGTAATGAGGTGACACACATATATGGTGATGATATCCAATGCACAACGTGTGTTACATGTGTGTGACACAAACATGTTAGTCGTGTCAGTGTCATGACGATTTGCAAAGATAACTGTTCATATGTACTAGATGTAATACAAATGTATGTGCAGCTGTATCTCTGTACATCTCTGTGATACTGTGACCTGTCTCCATCATTATGTCTTCCAGATAATGCCTCATTCATGCCTGCCAGCGTATAGCCGCCTGGAGGATGATGCCCTCATACCGTACCTCCATGATAACTATGAGGTATTGTTCAGCCATGTGCCACAGCATGCCCAGCAGCATGACGACCTGTGGCAGGAACTTTGCAGGAGGGTTAATGATATGGGTGGCCATAACCGCACCTACCAGCAGATGCACAGACACTGCATGGACCTGATACGACATGCAAAACAGCGTGCCAATGCAATCACCAGGGAACAAGGTAGAACAGGTGGTGGGCCACCAACCCAGCCCCCACTCACACCTACCGAGGAGCTACTGGCCAGCCTGGGGACACCCTAAGAACAGCATCCACAAACACTAGCTGCCATTGTGGAGGTGGGTGTCTCCCAACCACCAAGCCTGGAGTTGCCTGGTAAGTCACTACTGCACATATAACTATTATATCCCATTTAGTTGCATGTGTCACTGTACAATATGTAATGTAACATCATATGCAAGGTATGTTTACACATGTACTGCATACTATAGTATGCTACCCTGTGTATGCACACATGTGCATACTATATGCTATTGTACAGGCGAATGTGTTAACATGCACAGTGCACCCTGTAGCTGTCATACAGTCATGGATAATGTTTAAACTGCTGTGTCACCCTTATACAGATACCTCTGGCATGCCGCACAGACATCAGTCCATTGCAGGTGAGACAGTTATCAGTATCAGGCATGTTAATGCATAGATCTATTCGCCATGTGGCCAGTTAACACATGTACACATAATGTATGGTCCAGTCGTGATATACAGGTCGCATCTGTCATCAATCACACTGGCTACCCATGTGCAATAAATACAAACTAAATGAAACACAGACATGAAACCACAGTATCTGTCATTGCTAGATGTGTGGATAGTTGTGCATACAATGGTGGAGGTGTTGTTCAATGTAGGAATATGTACTATACATTGGAACAACACATGTGTGGTACGCAAACAGTACCACACAGTGAGCTGGGATATGGGCAGCCCACAGGATTCACCATTGTGGAATATGCCCCTGCAATGGGTGCACACATTGTGATGTGCCATCTGACATGTCCCAGACATGTAGTGTTCCTGCTGCAACATTGTCTCACTATCCCATAATACATACCCCACATACCAAACATACAACCCTTTGTCTGCATAACCCTGTGGACAGTGACGTATCTGACATCTATGGGTGTATGTCATATGAGACAACACAGACATGTGAGATAGATGGCCATCACAAACATTTGGCCAACACATGTTCACACATGGTCATGGAGGATGGCCAGAGACATGTAGCAACACACAGTAGATGTGATGTGTCTACACCCTGTTGCGCATTGTCCACACATGGTCCAGCTGTAGCCTTTATTGAATGGTTATATAGTTGATGTGGAACACTGGACATCCTAAAAGCCTGTGCACAGCTTGTGGAGGTGTCACTTAATTCGACCATATAAGATGTGTTGAACATCATGACTGTGTCACAGCATGACAGTAGTCACCTGTACAGCTTCCACAAGCATAGATACCACATCAGGCCACAGATACCACAAATTTCCCTTGCTGCTGTTGGACATCACTCTCAGCTGTGCACCTTGTGTGTGTGGTACATAAATGTCATGTGGGACATGGTGTATTGACAAGTCTGCCATGTGTGGACACGGTTGCCAGGCATCTAAGACATTTTAGTAGTTGTGCAGGGGTGACATCCGTAGGACTTCCGCCGACCTGTCACATGACACAGCATGGTTTAGTGTGTATACACCTCAGCAACGTGGGTCACAATCCACAGTAGTCATGCATGTGTAATGTGCATGCAAGCAGTCATGGCTATGAACTGTGTGTGTATTCCACACTGTATAGCAATATAGATGCCTCAGGATGCCATGCAATGGCACAGTGTCTGTACTTCACACTGTATAGCAATGTAGATGCCTCATACTACCCTTCAATGCTCATGCACATCTGCTAAAAGTGCATTCTATCTGTAGGACATACAGACAACACTGCAATGTGATACCCATTACACCGCTGTACATGTGTCAGGACACCATTGTGTCAGACATGTATGCATGTCAATGCACATGTCAGCAGATTACATGTCATACTACATGTTAATGTCAAGGTCACATCAGCCATGTATACTGTTAACCTGTGCTGGTCCACATGGTGTATCACAGGGATGCATGCTTACTACCATGATTGTGTGAACTGCATGGCTTCTGATATGACACCTGCTTGCTGTTGTGTGCAACCCAGGGATGTATGCTAACTACCACTATTAATGTCTGAGCTGCATGCCGTCTGCTGTATCACATGCATGCTGCATACCTTCTGTCAGATCACATGCATGGTCTGTCTCTGTGTCTGTGTGTGTGTGTCTGTGTGTGTGTGTGTGTGTGTCTCTGTGTCTGTGTATCTGTGTCTGTCTCTGTGTGTGTCTGTCTCTGTGTCTCTGTGTCTCTGTGTCTGTCTCTCTGTTTCTGTGTCTGTCTCTCTGTATCTGGCTCTGTGTCTGTCTCTCTGTCTGTGTGTGTGTCTCTGTGTGTGTCTCTGTCTGTGTCTCTATTGTAATGTAGAGTCTTTCTTTGCATTCACAGGTGATGTAGGTGCGTTACCCTCCTGTGGTCCATCTGATGTTAGTGTCCCCACAGACTCTAGCAGTGATGAACATATGCATGAGGTACAGGCAGGGTTGTCAGGGGCTGAATCTGTGCCAGTGGTTGCCATCGCAGCTATATCCCCCTCTTCCCCGCATACAGTTCTCATGCCAACACATAACCCATCACCAGTGGCCATAGAGGAAGGACAGTCAGTGTATGTTAGCTTGGAACAGGAACGTGTGGTGGCTACAGAAGGTGTGTCTTCACACCATGGTGTCAGTGTAATGACTGCAGATGTGCCACACAGACATGTGGCCAGTATTGCTCGTAGGAGGCCCTCTGGCAGACATGCACCTGCAGGACAGAGCACAGCAGCTGGTGTCACCAGACGCATGTTTCAGACTGTAATGGCAACACAAGCATGTGCTGAACAGCAGAACAGAGAAGGGCAGAGGCTTCAGAGGGCTGCTATCCATTCTTTAAACAACAACATCTAGGCATTGGCAAATGCTCAACAGCAGAGTGCTGATGTTCTGGACAGGCGATTGGGTGACATAGTTGGAATCCTTGACCGTGGTATGGCAATCCGTGAGCATCGGCTGTCTGTGCTGGAACATCTGGTAGGAGTGAGGCGTAGGCCATGTGGACGTAGGCCAGCTGCACCACCTGGTGCAGGTCAACGTGAACGAGGTACCTCACATACCCACTCCCACAGTGCCAGTAGCAGTAGCAGTGCAGATGGTGCTGCGCTGTCCACACTTGGACACAGCAGGCCATGTGGACGTGGCCCTGGATGTTCACAGTGGGGACACGGTTCCAGTGGACATGTGTCATCGGACAGTAGCCAATCGGTACCTCTACCTGGTAGTGCCCGTGCAACCCCTGGCAGGCACAGGTCACGTGGCCATGGCCGGACACAGTGAGCTGTACATCCTGGTCTGTACAATCTGGAGCTGTCAATAATACCCCTGTGTAGGCCGGACACATGGCAGAACTGTGTGCACACATACACACACACAGCAGAAACATCTGTAGGGCACCGCAACACCCACATGCATAACAACCACACATGTCCAATCAGATCACTGGCCCTAACCCACATACATGATGTCATCCACTGGTGCAGCCTATGCCCCTGGCAAACATTATCACCCTGTGCATATGATGATGCCTGTGCCACATCCCTGTCATCCACACCATCAGTGCAGGGACATGCTCATATGGTCTGATGCACAGGGTGAACAGAATAGTGAGATAAGTGTATATTACATTTGTTGTGTACTGTTGACATGCACCAGAAATACCATGTAGTACAGGTTTAGAATGCATTGTTATATGTTCACAGTATGTGTCTTGGTAACAACAGTAACAGCATGTTGGTAATGATGCCCTGCTTCCCTCCTTAAGGTCTAATTGCATGTGCCAATAAGTAGCAGTGTTTGTAGTTTCCCATGTGTAAATGTGGAGCACTCACAGGCATGTATGGCAATACCAGCATGCTATACGTAGCCTCAACCTCACTGTTAGAAAGGCTACCATTCCACAGATGTCCACACATCTACTGATCCAGAAGCATGTGAGCTGTTTAATAGGCTACAGTGGCTAGAGACGTGACATCCATACTGGGTCACATCACAGGTACAGTGACATGGTGCGGGGGGGGTTTACACAGCGGTCTGGCTGATGTCAAGGTTAGAGGCCAGCTGATAGCATAAGGCCTCACTGTGTAGCAGTAATACACTGTCACATTACAGGATGAGAACACACACACAGACATACACAGAAGCACACAGTAACATGCCCACACTCACAGGGTCAACGACACTATAACGCACACTCGATAGTGTTGAGGTGAGGACCCCTGCCTATATGGTAATCACCATAACAGTACTGTGCACCCACATGATGCGACACAGAGAATGAACATGTACAGGTAGCCAGTAAGGCTGAGACCGACTGCATCAACAGGGTAGTAGATTGCATCACCATGAGGGGTTAGGGATCCTGTCTGTTCTGTATGGTAGCATACACCCTCACTCCATGCACCAGACAGCCATACATACATACCTACATACATACACACACACACACTGTGGAGTCCACAAATGTCATTCACATACAGATAGCTGACATGTGTGTGATACACACACCACCCCTGCCTATGTCTTGCTTTCTACACTGCAGTATGTACAGACCCTCTACAACAGTGTACAGGGGTGTGTAACAATTGGGATTTATTCCCCACCATACGTGGCATATATGGTCACACAAGCAAACACACATGGCAGTACTGTGTATCATACACCTGCTATATGATGATACGTCTGACAGACATGCAGCAATATTGGCCACATTATGTGTATCGACGCTACCTTCGGCAATTGTGCTGCTATATGCACACGTGAGGATGTAAGTGCTACAGGTGTCAAGTGATTTACAGTCAGTAACACCCTGACCACTGTGTAGGTTGTATGTCTTCACCTTCAAGTAACAGTAACATAGCGTACTGTTTGCACATGTCATGGTAGGATGGCTTGTGACACACCTGTGAGCTATCTTCAGCAAACATCCATCTGCAAAGGTGGACCACCAATTTATGCACACAGATCTATCCATACCTGATGTACATCCTACCGTACTGTCAGTATTTCACCATATACAGGTGTCAATGATGGGGCTGCATTGCAACTGCATGTTGTAGTTAGACACAGATGAAATGCATACATCAGCTACTGCACATGCATGGTAGCTGAATGCACACCACTACATGTACATGTGTGTTAGTCCTACATTCCTGTCATGTAGCCATGTTTGTATGCATTGCAATTGGTGGACATGTGTGATGACATACATGACACATGGACTTTTGTATGATATGATAGTTGTCATGGGTAACTAGTACAGAGGGGAATGTTACCTTAGTCAGCATTGCTACCTTATGTACTGTTAGCATTCAACAGCCATGGACCTACCTTCCATGTGCATGCATGTGATTGCTGTAGCCACTTGTCTGCACGGAGGACAGCAAAAGCTATGCTATGTACATATGTGTTGTGTGTGTGGGCCATGTACATATCCACGGCAATTACAAGTATGTCATATCCAAACATGAGTGTTTTTGGTGTACAGCAACAGTCATCTGTTACAGCTGTATAAGACCCAGGGCCGCTGTATTGTGTAGAGCCGACCTGGTTGTGAACAGTGGTATCATTGCATTGCATAACACATGATGGAACCCTGTCAGTACATGTGTAGTCTGCACAGTTGCTGTAGACCTATGTACAGTCCACTGGTCATGAGTAACATGGTGTTGTAGTAATGTATGGATGTGTGTGTTGCTGGTCCAAGGACATGGTGATGTCTGAGGGCTACATAGTAGATTTACCACTGTAATCTGTACACGAGACATCTGTGATGGCTCTTGAGTGTGTACTGGTCAGTACATGTGAGTGGCCTTCATGTACGTGGGGACACTAATACCTGGAGTGGTCTGTCACGGTCTTATGGCCCACATGTCTGTATCTGAGTTATACGGTGGTAGTGCTATTGTGCACAACTGTGCCATATGCCAAGTGTTCCTCACTGCAGAGATGTCCGTATTCCCCATTGTTGGATCTGGATTGTCAGCTGTGATTACGAACGCTACACATCTAGCACTGACAGCCAGTGTTAGATATATGTAGTGCAGCGTTCGTGCTAACAATGTTCACTATCGACACACTGTGCCCTTCCTTGTTTAAAATCTGTGTGCATACAAGACAGCCCTTTGCTACTACTAAGTGTGTGAGCATGCCCAGTACGTCGATGTGTAGATGGACACACAGTACATTCCAAACATGCCCAGTGACACCTTGTGGCGGTCATGTGCCTCTGTGTATGGGCATGACCATTGAAATCCTGTATAGCGATAGTGGTCATCCAGGCAACAGATGTCCATACCCCACGTCAGGATGGATTCTTGCATTGAACTCGCTGGTTGACTGTCTTTAAAGGTGTACTGTCTGTGGCGCATCTCGTATCTATGTAGTGTTGTAATAGTGCTCCGTAGATAGGCAGTTGTCCCGCTTACACTACTGCCATGTGTTTGTCTCCGTCTACCTTGGGACAGTAATATGCTTTTAGACTGCTCACTCTCCATACATTCCCTATCGGCGTCTTTGCCTTTGCTGATGATGTCATCCACCTAGAAGTATGCCTCTGGGAGTGCTGTGCTCCAGTAATCTCGGTAGCACGTTCTGTAACTGCATAATGCTGTAATGTGACAAGGTAGTTAGGTATATGTTTGAATTCCAGCTCTGCTAAGTGTGTGTTTCCAGCTGCCTGGGGACAGAGTAATGCTTTTAGACTGCTCACTCTCCATACATTCCCTATCAGCATCTTTGCCTTTGCTGATGATGTCACCTACCTAGAAGTATGCCTCTGGGAGTGCTGTGTTCCAGTAAACTCGGTAGCGTGTTCTGTAACTGCGTAATGCTGTAGTGTGATAAGGTATTCAGGTAGTAAGTTCTATGTTCTAATCCCAGCCCTGCCGCGTGTGTGTGTTTCCAGCTGCCTGGGTACAGAATAATATTTTTAGACAGCTCACTCTCCGTACACTCCCTATCGGCGTCTTTGCCTTTGCTGATGATGTCACCCACCCAGAAGTATGCCTCTGGGAGTGTTGTGATGCTGAAACTTGGTAGCACATTCTGTTACTGCGTAATGCTGTAGTGTGGTAGAATAGACAGGTAGGTGCTTGATTCCAAGGCATGGCAGGTGTGCGTGTTTGGCAGTTATACCCTGTGTGTTGGTATATGTGGGTGGCTAGCTGCAGGATGTGCTCAGTGTGTTTTGTGGCTGACCTATATAGAGTCCACAGCCCGCATATTCTGCCAACACACTGGGTTGTCAACACATACATTCACCAATAGGTCTGGTGAGTAAATGTCAGCAGCCCTGCTCTTACCCTTAATACAGTCTGACCCATGTGATGCAACAAAACACACATGCCTTGCTAGTAACAACACTACATGATGCAGGTGGTACATGCAGTTTCCTTTTCATTCCTGTCTGATGCTTTGCTGTCATGTGGTCCACTGTTGTGATATAAATGCAATATCTACATATGTGTGTATATGTATATGTGTGTATGTATGTGTATATATATATATATATATATATATATATATATATATATATATATATGTATACATATACTATATATGATATATGTAGATATAGAGAGATAGACATAGATATAAACATATATGTCTGGGGACATCAGCACTATTGAATGTTTGTGCCGGATGATCTGTACGTGATAATCTTTGATGTATGTATATTTGGCATGGCGTAGTGGTAATACACATCATCTGTTGTGTGCAGGCTCCCGGGTTGTAGTCGTGTAGACACCAGTTATTTTGTTCATAGGTTCATAGGTTCATAGGTTCATACTAGGCTATCTGCCCGAGGGCATTTACAAGCCTAGCCCATCGTTTTGTGGCTTACGCCACCCCTTTAGTATGGGGAACTATACCCATTATTTTGCTGTGCCTCTGTCGAGCAGTGACACTGAGGTAATCCCTGGGGTATATCTGCGATCTCCCATCCATTGGTCAAGATTTCTCTTGAACAAGGCCAGCGAGGTGCTCTGCCTCACATGTACCGGGATTTTGTTCCACAGCATAGGAGTCTTTGGGTGATGAATCTATCCCTCCAGCACGTCCTATTAATAGCCGTGTCAAGGTTTAAGTCTCCTGCCCTTGTGGCTCTGATGGATCTAGATTTTTGAGGTGAAGCATATTCATCAAATCTGGGTTTGACATGGCCTTGTATGTTAGGCAAAGGTCACCTCTGAGCAGCGGTAAGCGACTGAATAGAGCTGGAGTTCTTTCAGTCGGGCAGCATAGGACAGATTTTGAGACCCTTTATCCTTTTGGTGAGGAACTTTGTGGCCTCCAGCTGCTGCAAGTCGGGTCAGATACATTCCGAATGGGGCATTGTACTCAATCATTGGTCTGATGAGTGATGAGTAAAGGGAGACCATGACCTCCCTTGGTCTAGATGAGAATCCCTTCATGATAAGGTGGGCAATGTAGAAGGTCTTCCTAACTACTTTAGCTACATGGGTGTCGAATGACAGACTACCATCAACCTGGGTCCCCAGGTCCCTGATAACTTCTTCTGTGCTCAGTGGATTGCCACCTATTTGGTAGCTAGGGGTAACCTTGTTTTTCCCGGCGGTATGACTATGCATTTTTGGCATTTAACTTTAGGCCGTGGCTCTGGCACCAGTTATCCGCTTCTGTGAGACCCTTCTGAAGGATATCTGTGTCAGATGTGTTTTACTATGGCTTCAGTTTGCAGTCATCTGCAAACTTTGTCAGCCATAACCCTCCTGTGTTTGCTTGTACTTCAGAAAAGTAGATGCCAAACAAGAGGGCCCAGGACTGAGCCCTGTGGGACACCACTTGTGACAGGCTTTGAGTCTGACATGGCGCCAGCAACTCTGACCCTGTGGGTTCTGTCACTCAGCCAGTTTGCAACCCATCTTGTGATGTATGGGTTGACATTTAAGCTGATGAGTTTTTCAATGATACCCGAGTGGGGTATTGTATCGAAGGCCTTAGCCAGATCGAGGTAGGCTGTATGGACTGCCTTTCCTCATCAATGGCTTTGGTGACTGTTTCAAAAGTCAACCAAGTTTAAAAGGCATGATCTGCCTTTGACAAAGCCAAACTGGGTTGGATCCAAAGTCTGCAAATTCCCTATGTCTTTATTTATGAGGTCCATTATGATCCTCTCCATGGCTTTGCAGATAAGGCTTGTCAAGCTAATGGGCGGTAATTTCCAGGGTCGGTGGAGGCACCGCCTTTGTGAAGTGGTACCACAGTTGCAGTGTGCGCCACCCTGGGTACGTATCCAGAGGTAAGACTTTGATTAAACAGCTGTCCTAGCTGTGGGTTTAATTCCTCATTGAGTTCATGGAGAACACAGCCGGGGACACCATCAGGTCCCATGGATGCTGTGTTTTTGCTTTGGAGAGAGCAGTTCTCACTTGGGCGCTGGAGATGTTTGGGGGCTGCAATCATTTGGTATAGATATCTCTCCTTTGGGAGTTTGCACTGAACCTGTCAGGCAGTATGTTGGCAATGTCTGTAGGATCAGTAATCTTCACATCATTTTGAACCAGCTCTGAGCATATCTGGGAGTTTCCTCCCAGGTTTCTAAACATAGCTAAAGAAGGCCTTATGATTGTCTTTGAGTCTTTAGCTATTTTTCTCTCGAAATTTGCTTTGGATGATTTTATGAGAGCTCTTAGTTTTTACTTATAATGATCAAAGGTGTCTTACCTTTTAAGGATTTTGCTCTATCTTGTAGTAGCTTCCTTTGTTGTAGAGTTTGTTTATGGCTGGGGCCCACCAGACTGGACGCTTGCCTTTGGTACAAAGAGTCTTTGTTTTGCTTGGGATTGCCTTATCCATGCAGTCCTGCAGGTGCTGGTAGAAGGCATTTGTAAGTGATTCAGCGGCTTGAGTACTGTTTACCGCCGGCTCGGGGGCCTTAAAGGAGACCACACTAGTCTTTAGAAGTGCGAAGTCGGCTTTCGAGAAGTTCTTTACTGCGGTATTTTTTATTTCAGGTGGGGGTGGGATGAGGACCTCCAGCGAGATTAGTTTGTGGTCTGATCTCACCAGTGAGGGGTACACCTCCGGTGTTGAATATTGTGCTCCCATGTTCGTGATAATGAGATCAAGTATGTTATCTCCTCTTGTGGGGATGGTGACTAGTTGTTCCATGGCATTTGAGTTTATGAATTCCAGGAACTTTTGGGCTAGGGTGTTTGGGCTTGAGTAGTGTTCCCAGTCTATATTAGGGTAATTGAAGTCACCTAGTATGATGGTGTTTGGTGATACATTTATCCCCTCTAGTGTTTTCAGGAAGGCCGTGTGAGGTTCCTGAGTTTGTGAGGGTGGCCTGTAACATGCTACAATTTGCAGAGCAGTCTTGCCTATGGTTAATTGCACCTGGATGGTCTCCGATGCATCGTGCATTGCCACCAGTCTTGAGGTGTGGGTGTCCTTGATGAATATGGATACCCCCCCTCCTTTCTTGGTATTGTCCGGATTTGGGGCGGATTTTGGGGCCGGAAAGCATGATATGAGGTAAAACCTGATAGCGCTGGGGTGCTCTCAGGAGCCTTGAACCAGGTTTCTGTCACAGCACAGACATCGATGTTCTCCATACTGAGAGGAAGACCATGGGACATCAAATAAGGTGATAGTAAGGCACCTGTTACCAGTTGTGTATGGATCTGAGTGACACTAAGCAGTGGTTTTTAATTTGGAGGTTCGGTATGGGTCATATAACTATTCATTAAAAGACTATACTATGCAGATGAGGTTGACAATAGTGTATCCCATTTATCCCCAGGGTGTGATGCAGATCCCTGGAGTGTATGTGTGTAGATAGCCGGGTGCAGGTCTCGAATATGGTTGACAGCATGGGAGGGGGGGGTCAGGCATACTATACGTACATTGCACACCCGTGCCTCGGGAGTACTCCTGCCTTAGCACGTCAAAGCTAGGGGTATGTCTATACCTGCCTGGTGACATTGGGAGGGACAAAAGCAGTAGTGGGGTAGTCAGGGTGAACAGGCTGCACAAACCGTTGATGATCAGCACAATCAGCAGATTACATGGCCAGCCCACACCTGAACAGTACAGTAATGTGAGCAAGCAACATACACACAGGTTTCTTCCGCACTCTACACCACCGGTGTATACCTGCGGGGACATTTCACAACACAGTCCAACCAAATGAGAAGGGCTGCAGCAGGCAACATAGACCAGCATGTGCAGGAGGCTGAGGACAGTTAGGATGTGTATGCTGCCGAGCAACCCTTACTGGGGTGGCATAAGACTTTATAGATAAGACACAAAAGTTCATCACAAAACGCCAACTTTAATAAAACGAAGCTTTCGGGTTCTCTACCCTTCATCAGCATATACAATCATTTTTTAACTACATTTATATAGAGGTTTAATTAAAGTCACATGATAGTACCAGCCACTAAAAAAACACTAATAAAATTTGCACAATGCAATTTAGTTTTAAAATGGTGCCAACCATTATATTCAACTTTTAAATATTACACATCAATATTCAAATGAATTATCAAAGTAGTAAATAAAATACACTCAAAATATGCACATAAAATTATTAATAAGTCATTTTATCATAAATTATCATGTTGTCGTTTAGTCAATATAGGTTTTATGCTAATGACATTATTAAGGCCAGGACTAACATCAGCCTGCAGTCTTATTATCCACTGTAATTCTTTAATTTCCAATGCATTATTTAAATCACCACCTCTCACACCCAAATCCACTGTGTCTATACATCTAAATTTGAATCTGTGCGTTGTATTATCCATAATATGCTTATATAAAGCATTTGTTTGAATTTTTCTATTAATTTCTGACTTATGCTCGACAACGCGATCTTTCAATCTTCTTGTTGTCTTACCCACATAAAATTTTAGAAGCAAATGAACTCTTTAGGCATCCAGTAAGTAATGTTAGTTATGTTTTTAAATGTAAAGCCACCTGTAATACATCCCAACTTGTGTACCTTGCTACCTGCAATTGTTGTGAAAAATTTTATGTGGGTAAGACAACAAGAAGATTGAAAGATCGCTATTGTAGCATAAGTCAGAAATTAATAGAAAAATTCAAACAAATGCTTTATATAAGCATATTATGGATAATACAATGCATAGATTCAAATTTAGATGTATAGACACAGTGGATTTGGGTGTGAGAGGTGGTGATTTAAATAATGCATTGGAAATTAAAGAATTACAGTGGATAATAAGACTGCAGGCTGATGTTAGTCTTGGCCTTAATAATGCCATTAGCATAAAACCTATATTGACTAAACGACAGCATGATAATTTATGATAAAATGACTTATTAATAATTTTATGTGCATATTTTGAGTGTATTTTATTTACTACTTTGATAATTCATTTGAATATTGATGTGTAATATTTAAAAGTTGAATATAATGGTTGGCACCATTTTAAAACTAAATTGCATTGTGCAAATTTTATTAGTGTTTTTTTAGTGGCTGGTACTATCATGTGACTTTAATTAAACCTCTATATAAATGTAGTTAAAAAATGATTGTATATGCTGATGAAGGGCAGAGAACCCGAAAGCTTCGTTTTATTAAAGTTGGCGTTTTGTGATGAACTTTTGTGTCTTATGGCTGAAAACTTTTGACTCTTACTAGTATTCTGAGAAGATAAGACTTTATAGACCCAGGGTGACTTACCAGGGGCTACATGAGCTGGGGATGGTGGAGCACTATGGGGCAGACAGAGACCTCCTACAGTGGCTTGTTGACATGTGCCTGCCACACCTGACACATCAAACAGGCCGAGGGAAACCCATCACAGTGGATACCACGGTATGTGTTGGCCTAGGTATACTAGCCACAGGTACCTCCCACAGCACAACTGGGGATATCATGGGGATCTCACAGGCATCTGCATCCAGAGTATTGCACCAGTTCACAGATGCCATGTCAGTACATGCTAGTGAGCACGTACATGTCCTCAACACATGTGATTAGTAGACCAGCAATATGCATTTCTTCAACCATATGGCTGACTACCCTGCGGTACTGGGTGCTATAGCCTGCACACACGTACACATCAAAGCAACACCCGGTGAGCGGGGTAGGGCCTACATTCACTGCAAGGGCATACCCTCCAACAGCTAGGCCATATGCGATGGCCAGGGCATTAGACTGAATGTGTGTGCTGTCTGCACTGGAAGCTATGATGATTCCGATGTATGGAGTCTGACACAGCTGTACCACAACTTTGCCAATATGGACATCCCCTACACCTGAACACACACACCATAATGAGGCAGATGCACAGGCAAGACATATAACTGAGCATGTGTTTGGGATGCTCAGGTCACGGTTCTGGTATCTGGACACTTCTGGTGGTGCCCAGCAGTATTCACTAGCTACATGCACACAAATTGTTATGGTATTTTCTATGCTACACAATTTGATCCTGCAGTAACAGTTGCAGCGGGAACAGCATGGGGCAGGGCCACATGACCCAACACCACTGCCAAGGCCTGTACAGGCACAGTGTGACTTGGCGAAGGAACTACCTGAGCAGGGCCCAGTCGGTGACAGGGTCGTGCACAGTATGATCTGCCCTTGGCAAAGAGGCAACACAAGGCATATGCACTGACATAGTAGGTACCCAGGGATTTCACCCTCTCTGACCCGCACACAGTACAATGGATGCCAAACATTACACTACCTGTGCTCAGCCATGTATAGGAGGTGCGCTGTGTGCATCTGTCATAGGCAGCCCTCCAGCACCGTCCTCAGGTCCGGAACACACCCAGGGTACGTCTATCGACCTAACAATTGGCAGTTGTATTAGAATGTGTCTTTACCTGTTGCTATGGTATGTATGTGAGCATACAAGAGACTTTGGTGGCCGAATGTTAGGGCAGCAGACAGTACACATCATAGTGGCACCATGACATCTGTAGCACATACGGGGGTCACAATGGTAGCCAGTAATACACAGGGTGTCCTAACCCACTGCAGATTATGGGCTGAACATCATGTGTGTCCATACAGCCCACACACGTTCCATGCAGCTGAACAGGTGTGGACCAATACAGACAAATGATATACAATGGCCTATGGATATGCCCAATGAATGACCCCAACCCCCAGAGACACACAGAGACTACAGCAGGCCAGGCAGTTTGATGTAGGTTGTGAAAGCTTGGACATCCAACACCACTATGCTGGTATTTAAAGCTGGGATCTGATGTACACTGGTATCCCTCCAAACAGCAATTTCAGTAGGTCCACACTCTAACATGGAGTACCTGGCATACCAGTACAGTAGTGGCAGATGTGTACAACTGTCAGCTGTGCCCCCCGTCCAACGTACACATGTGAGAGTCATGTGCGCCACCCCTGGTGCTATGTAGGACTGTGGATGTGGTTGGATGTCCCCCCACGCTATGCAGAAATGTAGCAACTGTCAATGCTGCATGACCATTAGCTACCCTGCAGACACAGCATGACACCTGTCTGTGTAGAATGGTGGGGTCGGCAACACAGTACTGACTATCTGGACATGTGACACATACAATGCAGTTGACCATACTTGGCATGCTCACACACATGACGGTATGACGGTAATGTCGGTCGACAACATGCGTAACAGTCATACTGGGCATGCTCACACTGATACACAGGACGGCCAGGCCTGCAAACACCAGTGGTCTGGACATATCTGCCAGTACATTGCTATACTGTTGGATGACTGTGCTGTATGGTGTGTGTGTGGTCTATTGTCTGTACATATGTCATGGTGTATTGTTAATTCACATGAGCTATGTGTGCAGGGTACTGCTACCAACACGTGAATAGGACGGTTCTTTGTTTGCAGACAGAACGACGCCTTTGGATATGGAGTGGGTAAGGCCCATTCCAGCAGGTGTGAGCAGTTGTGCGTGGGTTTGCACAGTGTTAAGCACTGCTGACCTCTGGTTACAGCACCTTATACCTGTTCAGACTCCACATTCCTTTGACAGTGCACTACTGGCATACTGGTAGACAAACACGCTTACACACGCTCGCTCGCCGACATTTGTGCTTACATTTGTCACTCACGCTGGGTGTGTGTGATCCCTTGTGATGCGTATTACATCGGACTACATGACTACAGTATTGGGTATGTCTAACCATTTGGCGACAGCAGGCATTCGACTGTACGGACTCTGCGGCCTGTCCAGTGACATAATCATATTATATGCGTGTTCCTCATACGATCTGCTCCCATCTGCCTGATACATGGAAACCGATACTCTGCAATGCTGACATGTGAATGTTATTTTGTTAACAGAGCTGTCCACCGGGTCATGCTACCGCATACCTACTGTCCGTTTTCCACCTTTCAGATTTCACGACGGGAGACTGTAGGAGTAACACCTTTCCCACTTTGCATGGGACAGTCCCTCATTAGGCATATGTCATGTGACAATACTCTAGCCATTGCAACTGTCCTGATTAGGGGACATTCTCATATTCTATGTGTCTGTAATAGTTGCTTGTTACAGGTCTTGTATACCTGACACGTCGATATGTTATATGAAGTAGCATAAGCAACTTGACTGCTGCTAGACTACGCTTTGATTTGTGCTGATATGTATATTTCTGTACTATGCATGGCTGTAGATATGTTCTGCCCTGGTATGTCTGACATTTCTACAGAGCAGGTCCCACTTTGGCCATTCAGAATGGTGGCGGCCCTATAGGTCCTATATGTAGAGCTATCACATGTGTCAGTGCAACACATACCCACAGCCAGTAGTAAACTGACTACCTCAACCATTTGCATACGTTAAGGTTATTCTTGTAGCATTATAATTGCTAATACTGTTTCCTATTACATGTAGCTGTTCTGATACAATATATTATTTTCTGACACCACTACACACAATATATGGCCTCCTTTCCTAAACTCACAGGCCATGTGCCATAACATTCATTTTGCAGGACACAACTGCCCAGACAGGTGTGTCCCTCAAAGGCGTATGGGTGATAAACCTCATCTATTATGCTATCATCTACCTAAGGTGGTCAGCAAATTATGCACTTTCCGTCACTAGCAGACCTCAGATACCAATGGGGGAGAATGATCACTGTATCAGGAACACTGCATAACACCCTGGGGGACACATTTAGATGATTGGTTCTATTAACCAGACACATTGACAGTCACAGAGCATATGTATTCATTCACGTTTGTCGAGGTACATGCTGTTTATGACTCATACATGTTGTCATCTGTCATTACCTGTTTTCCGCCACCTTTCCACCTAATATCACTAGTTCTGGAAGTGTTTAGTTGGACTTTGTTACATTCTGATACATAACTATGGACGTCCATGTTAATCAGGTACACGGCACTGATTTGGTCACTATGTATTCCCCCGATGGTTTACAGACTATCCGGTAGATGTGCTCTTCAGGTTTGGGAGGTGTAGGCGTATGCTGTGCCCACATATGAATATTAATGACTTCCACTGGGTGGGCCAACTACATCTCTGCCAACCAGCACCTGCACACTTAAGCCCATTATTGCATACCCATGGTTCACCTACATGTCACCCCTCTACAGCACTCATGATAACTACTTACTGTGAGCACAGCTGGGATATGAGCACACCCCTACACATTGCCCAGTCTCCCCGTCTTGGGACACATGTCGTATGTTTTGTCAACCCATGTGTTATTACACATGCACAACCTACTGTTCCGTGTACAGCTACATCCTGCTTGCATCAATCACTACAGGTTGCCTATATAGTGAATTTTTGGTGTCCCGCAAGGGACCCCGTTATCCATGTTTAAAGTGTAGACCTTGCAGATCTCTCCCACTGGTACTTTCCTGCTGGTGGTTTGGAATGCAGCGGTGTATTTACATTTATTGCGTGTCTGTATGTCTGACCGGCCTACCTGGGCAGTGTGGGAGGTAAAACGTCTATTTATTGGACCTCCCAGTAACATATGCCCGGTCTGAACATATGTTACCCCTAATTGCTGTAAAGTAACCTAGTTATGTACATGTGTATATCTACAATGACATATATATTTGTTTTGTGTGTATGTGTATATATTAATACCTGTTGTATGTGTATATATATATGTATATATCTTAGTGTGTGTGTGTATATATATATATATATATATATATATATATATATATATATATATATATATATATATATATATATATATATATATATATATATATATATATATATGTGTGTGTGTGTGTGTATATCAATATATATATATCAATA
Organism: Protopterus annectens; assembly: GCF_019279795.1. Taxonomy (NCBI): domain Eukaryota; kingdom Metazoa; phylum Chordata; order Ceratodontiformes; family Protopteridae; genus Protopterus; species Protopterus annectens. The sequence continues at coordinate 165,892,465 of NC_056728.1, read as the reverse complement.
TGTATATATATTTTTATCTATATATACATCTGTGTGTCCGTAAACCAATACATTTCCTGGACATGGACACTTACACATGCGTATTGGGTTTTATCTCTGCTTCAACAGCATACTATTGCCTTAGTCATTATGACACCGACACTTCATTCCGGTGAACTTGTACTCAGTATATTGCATGTTATACAGCGGACAGATGTCGCACGTTTTTCATGTCTGGGGTGCCGCTGCTAACTGGGATGTGATACAGTGTCATTCGACCTATTACTCATATGCGCAGCCTATTATTCCTGCTACTGTGTTTGTTTCTGTGCACATTCATATTATTAATGTTAATAGAATGAGTGCTTGTGTTACAGAGAATGTACATCAGCATATTGATATCTGCATGTAGTTGTGCCTTTCTGCTTTTCCCGGTTTGGGGTTGTCACAGCAGAACTCCATTACGCTCATGGTTGGCAGATAGGTTTTATGTTCTGGGCTGCCAGCCCTGATGCACAACCTCCGACGACGGTACTCCCATTCACGCATGTCTCCACGCAGACGATGCTCTATCTGGGAATCACACCTATGTACTAGCTGACCTCCACGGGCCGCTCCATTGCAACCGGCGCAACATACCCTAGCACACCTGTGTCCATAATCGCATATCCATAGTTTCTCCAGCACACCCGTGTTGAGTTTCCAGGCATAACAGCCATTATCCACCTGATATCACAGCCATGACACACCTTTACACATTGCCCTCTCCAGAGTGTTGGGGCCCTACACACATTTTGTACCGCCTCGTGTATTAACAGGGTCTCCCTCCATTCATATTTGCACATACATGCCTTTCCTGGTGTTATGGATTATGAACGATTTGCGGGTTACAAGTGTAGGTGGTCACAACATGAACTACATTCCATCTGTGTATAATGTTGACATAGCACGTCAACGATGTTATGGCCACTGGTATAACCCTGCCTCTGGTATGCATAGCGGTGCTCTACTCACTCTTGTGCAGCTTTATCTGACATATGCTGCGAGCACATTATAATACCTTACTTGCTCTAGATTCCCTTCACAACCCTTATGTTTGCTTTTGTCTTTTGGCGTTCATTCTGTGATATATATATATATATATATATATATATATATATATATATATATATATATATATATATATATATATATATATATATATATAGAATTGCATATTTCTTTTATGTCTGTGGATATTTATCTATACACACATCTATCTATATATATATATATATATATATATATATATATATATATATAAAAGTTACAGCTGTACAAGACAACATACATTTGCTATGCTACAAGCTGCTTACACCGTGCAGGCACTTGCATCTACTTATTGTGAGTTACATATGTTTACTGCCACTTCTTTGTGATTACATGTGCCTTATTCCTTATGACAGTACCACTTTGATTGATGGAATCCGGTTTACGGCCCCATGCGAGACACGCGTTCACCTGTACATGTTTAAATGTTGGCTTTACAGCACAGAGGCATTCATTACACAATAAATTAATATGTGCTATAGTCGTACTTGAACCGGGAATGCCTTTACGTTAGGCAGATGCTCTAACCACTACACTATTGTTGTTCTGCCTCATTTATATGTATACCCATGGTTCATAGCTACTATAACATATGCCTCACGGCTTCACTTACACAGCAGGCATCCATTCTCCTGCTGGGAAAACCGCAGTACTACACTTCCGACATTCCCTATTTCCTACTGCTCTGGACCCGTGCTGCATGTCTACTCACTCCAAGGATATTCTGAATTCCTATGCTTATAGTCCTGGCACATACGTGTGTTTGGACAGAGTTAGTCCCGATTTTAACATTCTACCTGTGTTTACAGACACAGGTGTTTGGGCACCTCTGACCACATTAATAGGTCGGCACTACATAATATAGGGTTGGGAGTGATTGTACTACATAATACAGGGGAGGGGGGGTTCCACAGGTGTTTCCCCTACATATGTGCACTCTGTGATACTTGGGGACTAATTTTTACAGTGACAGGGACAAGGCTATGACAAATCAGGGACAATCACGGACACTTCTACAATATTAGTACTATTAACGAGGAACATGTTGACAGATTCGTATTATTACTTATTTTATGCAGTTAAATGCGTCTATTACTCTTAATTGTTGTCATTAGTCATTCTCATTCAACACCTTTCCTCCAAAGGTCACTGGCTTTGTGAGTGATTAAAAGGCTGGCCAGTTATTGTGCGAATGCTCTAACCATTGGAAGGGTTGCTACATTGTCATATGTACAGGATGGGATATATTTTGGGGACACCAGATTGTTTAGGCCAACACATACCCATGGTCAGTGCGGGTTTAGAACATTCATTATTTTCCTAGCTGAGAGCCTATACCTTTAGCACTTTAGTTGTTAGTCTGTTTCTTGTATGAATTACGTATTTTCTATCCTGACATGACTGCTTTAGGCAAATGTTACATGCAGTATGGTACATAGTTATTTCCTGCAATGATAGGACATTTGGCATTGTATCATTGTTGGTCAGGACACACCTACCCAAACAGTGACTGTCCCTCACATAGTGGATGAGGGGGTACCCTGTTTACGTCAGTGCCATCATCACCCTATTTCCAAGTGCCACTATGCAAATGTGTACAATATATTCTCTCGATTATTCATGCAGGGACACGTGTGTCACGGGCAGGTGTTTGATCCTGTGTAGTAGGTTCTGCATGACCTTCTAGGGCTGGACAGTCTCGTGCACCACTACTGCACATTCAGCTTGTGTCCAGATGTCTACAGGACTGGACATCGTGTCTTGATACACATTCTGATGTTTACACAAGTAACATATCCCATGAGGGATATCCAAAAATTTAACAAGACCAATACTGACCATTCTTTTGGCTTTACGAAAATGTGTTGAGGGTTTTACATGCAAGGGATACATAGTTTGCAATCCTGACACTGCCTAGGGTGACACTGCCTACTACATATGAGTAGTGGTCACTATGTGTAGATGTGGCTGCGCCAAGCTAGTAGGCCGAGTATGGCTGGATTTGGTGGACGTTCAGGTATGGGGGCAGGTTGTGTGCTGTGGAGGGGATGATGGGTATTCAATTATGCCATCCAGGTGTGTTGCATTTGAATGGGCCGGTTCCATCAGGACCATTCTGTGGGTATGTGCCGGTGACGTTTCTGTACATTTGTATCGCACATTTTAATATTCATATGTTTGTGTGATTGTGTTCTACAGTATGGCCTGTCAGGTTGTATTGCAGATGTGTATACTTGTTCTTTGTGTTTCTTTCTGATTCACCTGCTGCTCCCTCGTACACCTCCAGTTCACCTATTCTGCATACAACAGTCTCGCCTTTGAGGATTATACCATTACCCATCCCCCCACACGCATATTCCTGACACTCCATCCATCACTGCTTTGGTTGATGGCCCATGACACGGTCAAGGTAACACATTGCATACACTAGATATGTCAGGTACCTGTATGGTTGTGTGGACTACCCTGGCATGTTTCACCTTCCACATGCTGTACATCACGCACATAGTTACACGCCCATACTTAACTTTCATGACATGGTTGGTACACCCTGGTAATACCCGTTCAACTGTGACACATCCTGACAAGTACGGCTTGGACCGCATATGTGCGGATTTTGGCCGACTGCTATGATCATTGGTAGGGTGCCACCTTTTCATATGTCCAGGATGGGATATATTCCGGACACATATCCAATTGTACTGGACAACACATACCCACGGTCAACACTACGGATAATACTTTTCCTTTCTGCCTACATGTTAGCTTATTGTAGCAGTTTATATGCTCCTTCTGTTTCGTTTTCTTACTTATTCTATTTCTTGTCACATGTGGTATGTTACATACGGACATACCTATTGTATGTGACTATTACATGTGTTTTGGGATATAATTCTGTCATACAGTCGCTAAATATTTACATTTATCATGGTTTTGTTATGGACACATCTGCCCAGCTGCGTACTCCCTCAGAATGTGGGACAGCTGGTGACCCTGACCATCGGCCTGGACGTAGCTATTGGCGGCGCGCTAACATGATGCGTTTCACTTCCACTTGGTATAACTATCTACACTGCATTGGAATACAGGCACATGGTTTTCAATGTCATTTGTTCGAGGGATGGGGACTCGTTATTCCCTACCGTGCATTTGTGTTTGCTTCTTAATTTTGTGTTCGCAGGGACTGTCTTGCATGCTTTGCATACGTTTCAGTATCCACGAACACTGACAGATGTGATTACTATTGCAGGCAAATTGTTATATGCAAGCATTTTAGGTTGCACGTCGACAGCTGACATTTCCACGCCTCTGTGCGGCACTTCGACATGCCCTATGCACTCGCGCTCGTTTCCTATGCACATGGCTGTGGTGACAGCGTGCCTTCATTAATATGTATTTGGTGCTACTGCGCCATCTACACGCCGCACGGTCAGCGCAAGCCTAATGCCGGCCTTTTACGTCGAGCTTCATGAATCCCGGGGACGGTGGAAACATAATATAATAATACATCAAACTGAGATACTATTATAATTAAGCCTTCAAGTGAACTACTTTTCTGTTCAATGTCTTAAAACACTGAGAGCATGTATATAGATGTTTAATAGTAAATATTCACTAGTCATAATGACTTGCTTAAGGATAGGTAATGCATGCCATGTGGGAATGGTAAAGGGCTGCTTACATTCATTGTTTCTGTAGCAAGATTTTTAATCCCAAGAAATAAATTTCACATGATTCATTGCTTACTGTGATTACTTTAATGCCTGCTATCTTTTCAACAACGATTGTTGTTTCTTCTACTGAATCATCACTGGTTGAATCATACCAATTTTATGAATGTGTTTTGAAAATTACATTTTTGTAAAAAGAATGCTGAAGAAAGAAGAGTTTTTTTTGTTCAGAATCAAAATATTTGACGTTTCTCTGAATAATGGTGGCATGTGAGGTGAGTTTATTAAGAAAGATGGGGGTAGTGATGGTTACATCCCACACAGGGATTGTATAGAGAGAGAAACTTTTTTTAAGTTTCTGTAAATAAAAATTAATTTGGAGAAAATAATAAAACTTGTTCTGTTTGCATTTATATGTGCTTAAGTCAGTAACTTCAATATTTGGCAGATGTTCTCTGTATATGAAAAAAGAACAGACTTGCTATACAAAAACCTTTTTTCAGGTAACATCGAAGGCATTATTTGTAACAATTTGCATCAATAACTTCTGAATATGATGACATTCATGTATTCTCTTTATTGTTAATTTTATAGTAAACTACTTGATCTTATAATTAATCAATCAATTAAACTGAGCTCAAAAGCCAGTACAGACTTACAAGTCCAAGTGCACTGCACCTTAGAAGTGAACTCCCTCCATAGTTAATAGCTGTACATACATTTAATGCTGATTAAGCAATGTCACAAAGCTTTGTCTACCAATAAGGATCAATGTCACAAAGCTTTGTCTACCAATAAGGATCAATGTCACAAAGCTTTGTTTACCAATAAGGATCAATGTCACAAAGCTTTGTTTACCAATAAGGATACTTGCTGTAAAGAGCTGACTTTGCTTATATCCACTTCTTCAACAGCCTGAATAGAATAGTTTCCCCAGGAATTAAATTTACTTGTCTATTCTGAAGGAAAATGCAGAAATCAGATGGCAAGATAAACATGACATTCCTCTATTCTTGTTCCAAGGTTGCAACTAAGATGTCTTACACCGACTTTAATTGACTTGTAAATGTATTTATATAATAAGCTGTTTGGAGTCTTTCAAAGCATGACACTGTGCATATTTGCACATAATTTGATACTTGTTTGTAATGCAGAAGCCTGCATTAGTTCAAAAGAAGACTTAGTTATTAGTTTATTGAGCTGAACATGCTAAAAACTACAGCCGTAAAATGAATAAATCAGTCTTCATGTGTGCTTTAGTTACTCAGCAACTTTGCTTTGACAACTGCAACATAACTAATGAAATTCTGTGTGAGATGTCTGCCTCTTAAAGGACAGAACTAAATATGCAGCCCTGGTTCAGATTGTATCTGGTAGTCAAACTGCCACAGCAGATTTTTTTTTTTTTGAAAAACAAATACATTAAATGAAATATAGTGGTGTAGCTGTGCTCAGTATATGGCTTCTGTATTGCTTATTCTACCAGCAAAATTATTTTTATTTGCCTTTATGCCATAAACTGTTAAATATAGCACAGTTTCTAAACTCAGCATATTTTAGTCTGTCATTCTGTTGCTGTTCTGAACATTTGGATGGATGATTTCCTCCCACCAGTGTTATGAACTACTATTCACAGAAACTCACTGATGAAATATAAAGATGAAACACTCTTTGTCAAGAAGAATGTTTTTTTTTCTTTCATTATTTAAAGAAAAACAGTTTTCTGTGCATGGAAGATCATCTAACCCACAGTCATGTAATAGACTGTACCTGCCTGTTCTGCTCCTCATACATACTGTATTAAACTCAGAAGTCACTACACACAGACACACATGCACACACACGCACACACACACACACACACGCACACGCACATACGCACACATGAGCACACAACAGTGTCCTCCAGGGTGAGTATATTTTGCTTCACTGTGCAATGTACAAAAATAAGTGTCTGTGAATTACAAGAAAGCAACCAACAGACTGAAAGATGCTGTTGATAAGATGGTTTTGCTAATGGAACATTCAGTGAATTTTGCTTTGAAAAGCTGGCATGTGGTCAGATTTTATTAAATAAAATGACTACAATTCTTGATATTAATTGTATATCCCCAAATATGTTCCATTCACCACTGTTTCCTTCCAGTTTGTCTCTTACTCTGTCCACGCTTTCGCATCTACCCATTATTTTTACCATTTGTCTTTCTTTTTGTAAATGCTCTTCTTTCTTATTACTCTACTCCTACTATTCTGAAACATGCTTCTAAATCACAAAAAGTAACTGTTTCTTAGATCTCATTAAAGTCCTGTCACTATACTCGGTATCCTTCAGACTGCTAAGAAGTGACCTGTGTCTTGCATACGAGGCATCCTCTGACCCACTACCGATGGATTTACTGCACATCAGCAAGTCAGATGGCATCAGAAATACTCAGTCTTAGAATCTAAATCTCTCAGCAGAACGGTTTGGAGGGGCAGTTATATTTCACTGATGATATTGCTGCTCTGGAACAATCTCCCCAACCACATAAAACAAAGTTCATCTCTGTTCATATTCAAGTGCAACTTAGATCTGTAGATGGGAAACATGAAAACATACCCCAGGAATGTTCTCTGTACTACTAATGGACAGAGGCAGCCCCTAAGTGCTTTATCACTTGAATGGATCCCCTCAAATTGTCTGCAGTATAATCCCAGTTATTCTCATTAGGGGTAATATATAATTATCAACCAGGAGAAGAGTAAAACCAGTCTATAAACAAATGGGATAGGTTATTTTGAGCACAAAAAGGGAAACTGGATTGGGTTAAAAATGTCTAAGAAAGCAACTAGCCTTATACTTACCTACAAACCTATGAACCTATAGAAAGTGCTGGTTCCCATAATGGCTACAGCCTTGGTGGCTGTCTTAATGACTACCATCTTCCAATACCCCATCTGACTCACTATCAGAAAAGAAGAAAGTATATTAAATATAATGTCCCCCCTGCAGCATTACATGGGAAGATAACGTCTACTCCTTGGATTAGCATGTTGCAAAAACAGTCAGGAAATCCTTCTATCTGGCCCAAGGATATTTTCTCTAGATCCAAAGAAATCCTTAACCCTCAATATTCTAAACTGATCGTGCCTATCATCAAATATAATGCACTCTTTTGGATGTATCTTATCAGATGTATCAACCCAAATGTTACTGACAAAAGATTATAAGCGTAAAGGACATGAGGCACCAAGAGAAGCTGGTGGCCTTGTCCCTGTATTCAGGGTCCTATAAACTGCTTGGGGCTAATCTGCACCTTGTCTACTGGGCCATTAGACATCCAGCAGTCTGAGGCGTCTTATTTTTCCACAAATCAAATAGTCCAGAAAATGCCAAAACCAGAGCTCTGAACCTGTTTCAGTAAATCAAAAAATCACACTGGAGAGACAGATTTGTCACACAGCCATTATCCCTTCTCCACAACAAACGTCATCTACTAATCAATCAGTGGGACACATTATCTTCCATTTAGTAGAAATGAGACAATTGTATAGGTGTTTATAAATTCACCCCCAGTAGTATGACTGGCCCATCACTCCTTGTAAAAAATGAGGTAAGATCTAAGGGAGGGTGCTGACAATGCCAATGACTCAGTTGTCTTGCACATACGATTAAGCGGAATATTATGAAAGATAAAAGAAGTCTCATTTGTGGCTGTGGAAGTCTGAAAATTAAAAAAAAAAAAGATCTAAAAGGCATAGTTCTTTACAAAAGCTTCATAGAATTGTGTGATTGTATAACACAGTAATCGCACTTTGAGGTCCAAATAGATTTCTGTGGTTAGAGAGTTTTTGCTGGAAGGGTGTAACTTGTTACAATTTTCTTATAACTACCCAGTATGGTAATTTCTATACAGATCTTTTGATATGCATTCTGCAAGCACATTAGTCTGATTTCAGCTTTAAAATAGTAACTTTTCTTACTTTTAACGTTTCTGACCTCCCCATGTAAGGGTCTCCATTTACGCTTCTGAAATATTAATCATGAAGCAATGTATTTACCTTTGTTTGTTGACCTTTTGCAGGGGAGAACCATAGAAAAAAAAACATGAGCTATGCAGGATTTAACAAGAAAATGGTCACAAAATATGATATAACTCCTACAGAGACAGTAACACACTTTCATAAGGCAATATATGGGGGGGGTACAGTGACAAAGAAAAGATTTCTTTTGCATGTTTGGCAAAAGTAAATAAGTAACAGTTGAAGAAATCCATGCATACCATATTTCTGCTGTGGTGTCTGTGATTTAAGCTTTGCCATATTTAAATTATATATGATCTGTGTAAAATGGAATCTTAAAAGCATAGAGGTCTAATATGTATATTATACACTGGATGGAGAGATGGATTTATGGCATGAATCACATTGCATACAGATAGGGTATTAGATAGCAGTTATAAATTAAGTTTAGCTCGTTGTTGCTGGCAGTGCTAGGTGACACATTAAAAAAAGGCAGGACAACTACCCAGTGATAATTACAACAGGATTAAATGTACAGAGATTTTTTTCAGAAGCTGGGCATCATATAGTGTGTGGGATGGCATTTCCAAGATCTGGTCATTGGTTGAAAGGCTGACAGTCAAATAAGAAATAAGTTTGCTTGCTTCAGCTACTTTTTGACATCAGAGAGCTTGTAGATTACTGTGTTCTGATGCTTCTGCCTGTTTCTTAAATATACCTATTAAAATGGTTTACTGCAGAGTTTTGGCTTCAGATTATAAGCACATCTTTTCTGTCAGTTCTTTATTTTCTCTCTGAAGTAAGAGTATACTGTTCCCGTATGTTTCCACTTGGTCTCTTTTAATAAAATGACTTTAACAAAGAAGACTAAGAATCTATTAGTACATAGCGGATGTAAACAACTGCATTATTTTGTTTTTTACTTTTTCTCAATGTGTAACATTTTCTGAATCACAGGAAAAACAAACAGTTAAAAACAATCAAAGGAAGTTAACGGAAAATAAAATTAAGCAATAAAAAAAAAACATACCTGCAGATCCATCTGAATCTGTTGGTGGGCAGTGAACAGTTACTTGTGGTGCATAAGTTTCAGGTGTCACCACCCCTTTGCTGGACTCGGAGTTCTGACCTGTGCACTCGCACCCTAGACTATAGTTTGTTCAAGTTCCTCTAACCAAATTACTTAAAGGGACTCTAAAGGTGTCAAGAATGTTTTGTTTCCTCCTGTCTCAAGTGAAAATAAACACCCAGTACAGATTTATAAAAAAAGCTGAATAAATTAAAAACCTTCTGATGATTTCCTTCCTAGAATGTCAGTCTACATTTGTACAGGTCAACAAAAGCACTCGACTGTTCCAGCTTTAGAGACTTAAGGTATTTCTTCATTTCCCACTCAGACTTTATTTCCAGAAATGCTGTTGTAGACACCTATAAAAACAGATGCTGATGAAGCAGTTGCCAACACCATTATCAGCATTTACTGTTACAGATTAGATGCTCACCATCAGATGAGGCTGTTCAGTTGTCACACAGCAATCACCAGGTATCAGACGTGTCTCTGCATAGGCTGCAAGTGCATCTCACAGAATTGCTTTGATATAATATAAAGGGTTACATCTAGTTATATATTATAGCCAAATCTGTCTGCTTTGAGAAGAGATACATTAAAGAAAAGTAGTGCTGGCATGAGAAGGCATAGTGTTGATTCTGAGCAACACATTATTTCGTTGGCGATAAGTTAACATGCTTGCAATGATAATAACATACGACTTCTAGTATAAAACAGAAAAAAACACAATGTTAATAATCATTACATACACAGCTGTTTTACTTATTTTAAAATACTATTTAATAACAATCAAGCAAACAATTGAAATTAAATGGAGCTGTCAGCACTTGTATATAAAGTCTGTTAGGTTTCTTGCCAAAATTCTTGTCATACGAAGCAGTATCTACCAGTTTTTAAAGAAGAAGAAATAAGATTATCGATAAGCATCACAGATAAGAAGATGACTGCAGGGTTAGAAACTGAATGGAGTAATGTATTTTCTTAAAAATTTAAAAAGCTATTTCTTCTGCATGGTTTGAACCCTGACAAAAGTATAATCTGTCTTCACTCTGTCAATACCACTAATAGGCTGTGAATGGTTGTAGCTGTGTTTTCATTATATCTCCTATGAAAAATCTGATAGTATTATATTCTGCAATATTTCCTATTTTTTCTGAACTGAAAACTGTAGTTTGTAAGTTTTTACACTGTAGTAACTGGCTTTGATTTTTTAAGAGCAGTCTGACATGCTGCTTAAGATTTGACAGAATGATTGGAAAATATTGCAATCATGAACACATTTTGAACTTGATATAATCATAGTTGCACAGTATAAGTATTAGTATGCTGTAAACTTAGTAACATATAACAACTTCTATTTTAAATCTCAGATTAGCATGTAAACTTTATCTTTTTTCTTTCATGATTTCTCCTGTACCTGATTCTCTTTCCTTCATATATTTTTATTCCCCTCTCATTCTCAGAGAGTCCCTGCTTGATGGCTCCCCTACAGCTTTGGATTTATCGGCAGAAGTAGGATGGCCCCAGAATAGGCAGGAGTCCTGTGGCCCATTTATTCCTAAGTGCAGTTGTCTCATCCATTCCCCAGTGGTTGGGCACATGCACTCCTAGACATGTGGATCGGCCCACACATGTGTCCACATGGCTGCTCACAGACTTGCCATACCATCCTGGCTTGGGAGAAGAGGCACATGCACTCCTACACACACCTCCTGTCTCCTTGCCTGATGCAGTATAAGCCAATACAGGCTTCTGCAGGTAGGCTTAGGTGGATGTAAAATATCCTATGGCACTTAATCAAAAAAAGTGTAGGGGCTGCTTATATAGGTTCATAGGTAGGTACTAGGATATCGGCTCTGGGGCCTATATAAGCCCATCGAAAAAGGTGCCCTGGCTTTTACCACCCAAGAAAATTATTATATTAGTTATTTATATATTTACACTTATGATGTTTACACATTACACATTTGTAAGTAATAGGGTACACCTGAAATTACTAGCAAATGCTTCTTTCATATGTCCGCAGACTGCATAGCTGAATGGCTATATTATTCCTCCAACTCTTTCAGGAAATTATCTCATGGCTCATTTGAACAATATAGCTACATAATTAAGAATGACATGATGCTAAGATTCCCAGTTTTTGTGTCACGTGTATACATGCTGATTCATTTTCTGATTTAGTAGGAGAGTAGAGAAACTGAAAGGGATGGATAATTGCACTGAAAGAAATACATTATGCTGCATTGTTTTTCCTTTTTTAAACTCTTACCTTAAAATGCTAATCTGCTGACCATTCTTTGCCAACCTCCCTGCAGACTATAATATATATATTTATTTTATTTTACATTTGTTGACCGGGCTTGTCTAACTGGATATATGTCCATTTTCAGTAGAGGCCCGAGGAGATAAGCTTCACATAAAACAAAGCAGAATATGTATATATATATATATATATATATATATATATATCAGCTATACTGATAGAATTTCTAGGTGTCTGGATTCATTTTACAGCATGTAACATCAGTCTGAGAAGCTCCTACAGAGATTAATGTTGCACTGTTAAACCCTCAGGCAGCATCTTGGAATATTACAGACCATCTCTCTGTGTTCATAGCATCCACTGTTCTGAAATATAATTACTTAAAGAAAGAAGAAAAGGGCTGCTCAAAGAAGGGTTTGAATGAGCAGTTTCATCTCAAGGGCAATGCAGCAGTGACAGTAAAGTACCTTAGCACATATTTAAATTGGATGAGCACAGACACCGGCTTCAACCAGCAGCTGCTTTCACACAGTGAGGTGGATAATATAAGTTTCATTCTTTTTACTAATTTTTGTGCATGACAAGGAAATCATAAGACAAGCTAAATGAATCTTTCATGCAAAGCACTAAACTGGAAGGAGCATTTGATTGCATTCTGCAGATGTGCTTGGCTGAAAAGACATACCTGGTGGACAACCACTGTGTACTTGTTCATATTTCAAAAAGAAGATTAACAGCAATACAAAAACAATGACAAGTATAGTCCAGAGCAGGAAACTGTTATACAACACTGATTGTACCTTTAGAGCAAAAAGTCGGAGAATCAAATAACTAGATCAAGCCAGTGATTTTATGAATTATTATTCTCTGTGCATTATGGGTACCTTCAATAAAAACAGACAAAAAGATTAGTCATCAGGTTGCTGCCTGCATTGAAATGAACAAGAAAATCACAATGAGGAAATACAAGCAGATGCAGTTTATATTCTAGTCTTAAATTCTCAGATTATCAAACAGTGCCAAAAAAGATTTAGATTGTAGCAATAGCTGATTACTAACACATTGCAGGTGCTTACCACAGTGCAATGTATAAATGACTTTAGAATGTAAAAATAAATGATTTTGTTAACTAGTTACTTGTTTAATTTCCCTTTTCTCACTATTCTTTTATTTTTCAGTCACTTAGATTTTGCAGCGAATATCACTTGGCTTGTTATCTGTTTTCTGATTTTAAATATTTAGGAGCAGTTTTCTTGATAATACATAGCAAATTTCCTAGAACTCCAATAACTTGTAATCCACAATATAGCAGGTTAAATATTGTGTCACATTCTACACGAATGTACCCTATGATAAACAGGTTTCATCATGTTTCCTACTCTGGTGATTGTAATGCAGTTCTCTGAAGTCCGAAGAATGATAGATTAGTATCAGTTGTTTTTATCTGTACACATTTAGTCATGTACTAATTTATTTACTTATTTGTTTATTTTAATTAAGTAAATGGATATGATCCTTTTGGGGCCTTTTTTCAAGAGAAACTTATCCAACATGTTTATCTTCACTTTTGATGTATGCAGGCATGTGTTTTCACAAGAGATACCTTGACCAAGAATACAAAAAGTTCATAGCTTCATGAGCAATCCATTTATAATTTTAGAACTTCTTTATTTCTTTAGAGATTCTTTTAGATCCTGCAGGATTTTCCAAACACAGCCAAGAAATTACCCACAGATGTTTACTATTCACCTACGTCCTGTACTGTTCCCACTTAATTATTAATACGGCCAGCAGGGTTTGCCACAAGATTAGCCATTTGTTCATTATTATTTCTCATTTAGCTAGGTTTCTGTCACATTCATTTAACATCCCAGGGCTCTGTGTAACCTAGATTATTAGCCAATGCACTTAAAAGTACAGGTACGTAAACCTTTAAAGGTAATATTAATCCAGGCATCTATACAGTTTGACAGTGCCTTGCCTTAAATTTAGAGCACTTTTGTTAAATACTGGAGTCTAGTAATACAAAGGCCAGGATTCAGAGAGAATTTCTCTGCCTGCTCTATTAGCCAACATTGACCGATCAATTAGCATGAAGCTGAGAAGCTCTGATTTAGAGATTTGATAAAGTCACAGAAATAAACACCTCATTAGCAGATTATCATCATATCTCTGGATTGAACACTGCACTATCAAGACCTGACAACACTAGTAAATTGTGATGGCATACACACACACCCTACATGTACAAACACACATACATGTACACATACATGCAGGCATCCACAAACAAGCTACTATACACCCACATGCATGCTCAGTACACCCATACATATATACTATCAGCATCCTCTAACTAACACTTGTAGTGTGACCACACCAACAGAGTCATACAAAGACACTCAGACACACGCGCGCACACACACACACACACACACACACACACACACACACACACACGCACACACACACACACACACACACACACACACACACACACACACACACACACACACACACACACACACACACACACACACACACACACACACACACACACACAAATCCACTGAGGCACATTCATGCTCCCTTCTACAGACAAGCACACATATACTTTATCAAGTTAGTCCAGAGTCATGGCTATTTCCAGTTGAAAGCACACAGCTAATTAGCATTAACCACTACCCAAGACTGCTGCATTAGCATGTGGCTTCCCCATTGAGAACTTTCTTAGTGTTACAGCCCCCGTCCAATGGAAAACTCATTGTGGGAAACTGGTTTCTGAACTTAAAGGTATACTGCAATATGAAAACCTTCTACGTTGAAGCTTCAGGTTGAGGTAAGCATTTTCTGTATCCTGGTTAAAAAGGCTTTTTCCCCTTGAGGTATGTTTATGCAATCATATATCCACTTGGCATTAAAACTGATGGTCACTTGGCTTACTTGCTAGAGGAAAAATTTTAACCAGGTGGCTGCTTTCAAAGCAGTGCAGAAGTCTGTTGGTCACATGTTCTGCATTCCTTCTGGGATCTCCTCATGGTACATGGAATGTGGGATCCCCCTTACAAACCTGGTGACATGAGGTGTATATTTTGGAATGATTTTAGAATTATCCCCTTGTTGCAATGTCCCCTAAAGAAGGTACTACAACTAATGATATTCAGCCCACAATAAGATGACATTCAGACAGGAGTCCTCTTCCCTTGTACAATATCCCAGCCTTGTTCTTCATGTTACTTTTTGTGGCCTATTAAATATAGTCAGAAAAAAATCATATTCTAATACAGATAAAATGTGAAAAAAACATGTATTAATCAGGTAAACACCTCTGTTTTGACAATTCCCCTTTCATGGACACCCAGGAGCAATGGCAGGTTCAATGGTTTCTTAACATCACAGAATAGGCACAGGCTGTGGGCATCAAACCCAGGAGTGCTGCAGAGTCTCTGCACAAAACTGTTTCTGATCCAAAAGCAGTCTGCAGTACCACTGAGCTGATTCTATCATATCAAAGATGTTTGTCTTTAACTAGTATGACCTTTGGTTTAATTTTTTTCATGGATTCCCCAATGACCTCGAAAGAATTTTCTGTTGATCATAAAGACTGAAAAAATGCTTTCTAATCTCTGACTCTTGTGCAGTCTTAGTACATGTTGAATTTAGTACTATCACTTTATAATACTGCAAATTAGAAACTAATTCTAGTGATTGCGGTCACCACTGTGACCCTTATAGGAAGGTAATATGCTAAAGGCACTACTCTGTTTATATATTTTGTCAAAGTACAACTACATTATTTTGGGAGACTTTAACCACCCCTCAATATACTGGAGTGCAATAATTCTATTGTAGGGAATGCCCAGAAGTTTTAATGAACAAGAACTTTCTGACCAGATTGTCAATAAACCCACTAGAAGACCTAATATTCCTGAAGTGGTGATTAATATTCCGTGGTTATCTGTTTTCCAGGTGAGTCGTATCATAAACTAGTTATCTGCACTTTCCAAATCTCTAAATCCACTGAAAGCAATAGCTTAGAATACAAGGATTTTACCCTTGCTAATCTCATCAAATTCTATAACAAAGTTTCAAAATTCACTTAAAAGCACCATCACTCCAAATGTTACCATAGCCGGTAGCTTCACAAATTAATCATTTGCCTACTTAGATAAGATATATAACTGTCAGTCTTAACCAGATCTAAATATAATGGATCATTTAAAAATAAATCACCCCACTGGTTCATCATCATAAATAAACACTGCAATAAAATATAAAAATCTCCTTTTAGCATACAGGATGTCAAAAGACCCTCATATCAAGGGGAAAAAATAAGGAAATTGGCTGAAAACTTGAAAAATACTATTAAGTCTACTAAAGCAGACATGACTTATATCAATATCTGAAATTAAGAACATTTACAAATCTGGATTTAGGTCAACATCTGAAATTAAGAACATTTACAAATCTGGATTTAGGTCAACATCTGAAATTAAGAACATTTACAAATCCTTCTTTAGCTACATTAAGAACCTAAGAAATAACACCCAACATTGCTTTGAGCTTATTTATAAATACATCACCTACTCTGATCCCTTAAACATTGTGAAATGTGCTAACAAACGAATTCCATCCCAATTTTACCCTAGAGACAACTGTTAAAAGCCAACCTATCTCTGAATCTCTCAGACCCCCCGCATCATCACTAAAGCACATGTACTTAATGTGGCCTGCAAGACTAAAAATTATTCTTCTGTGGGACGATACATGGCCATTTAAACACAGTATGAAATAAACCCTGGCAGAGCTGGAAACTATTTAACATGTGTTTAGCCACTGCTTTTACCCCTCAGGTTTGGTGCCCAGCAGCAGCAGAGATGCCCCATCACAAAAGTGGCCCCACCACTGACCTCAGGAATTATAGGCCCATCAATGGAACACATTAGAACTGATCTGATAAACTATGATATTAAAATGTCATCAGACTACACTGACAACACTTTGGCTTTTACACTAACAACACTTTGGCTTTGCCAAGGGTAGATCCTATATAATGAATCTGGTTAACTTTGAAAGGATAACACAGAGTACTGGCAGTGGTTATGCTGTCCACACAGTGTACATTAACCTGGCCAAGGTATTTGACATTATCCTTTATGCTAGCATGGTTAGTAAACTTTATACATTGCAAACATATCCTTCTGTAGTAAGATGGATAGCAAATCAGCTGAAAGAAAGAACCTTTGCTGTGCTGGTAAAAGGTGCCTCATCAGGGAGTGCCAAGGTGAACAGTGGTGTCCCACAGTTCTCAGTGCTGGAAACAGTTTTTTTGACATTTACTTCTCTGATCTCTAAAGCATGAACCAAGACCTTTGGCTAACCAGGTCTGCAGACAGATGAAAACTGTGAGCCATTGTCAAGTCACCAAAGCCCTACAGCAAGAATATACTCTTTAAAATGCCTGTGCTAAAAAGTGCAGTATTGTCATATTTGCAAGAAAACAATTGAAAATAAATAAACACTTGTGCATGGGAAGCACAGCAACAAATGAAATTTTTTATTTGAGGTATACTGTATTATTAACATTATTCTAATACTGAGGCTAATATTTTATAAAAATAAGTCATACTTGAAGAAACTAGGCGTCATTGGCTTGCAGACAGGAGTAGGTGCCCTTAATGAAAACATGACTATGGGATATACAGGGCTTGAATTAATTGAAGGGTGTTTGCGAGAGGTTAGGAAACAACATGAAATATTTGACATATTTACATTAATAATACAAAAAATGGAATGTGATCCTGTCATGCTAATGGGGCCTGTAAACACGGTGGATGTTAGAAGAACACTAATGTTAGATACACTTCAGTAAGACAAACGCAGACCTAAATATAATATTCAGCCTAATAGCTTATAAATGGTAGGTTGTGCATAACTAACCAAATTCCTCTGTAAAAGGTGACATGATTTTCTAGGCATGCCCAGTAAATCAGTCGGCATCGCATGTATATGGCTGCAACTGGTGAGGAGGTTTAGCAGAGAGGCAGAAAGTTATGAAAAGTATGACATACTTCATTCTTACATTATGCAGAATGCAATTGTTATCTAGAAACTGTGGGTATTGTTAACATGTTAAGTACTGTGGAAGCTTCTAGACATATAAATGTTTCTTTAGTAAAGCAGTTAAGAATATTAGTTATACTTTCATATTGGAAGTAATACTATAAAATATTTGAGGCATAGAGCCAAATAAATGATGTCATGTTATACTAATAGCATTACAGCACATAGTTTAGCCAGTCATAGTTACCATTTAACATTCATGGTTCTGTAGATTAATATTGTTGTTTTAAAACATTGTGCAATATCATAGAACAGCAGTGTGCTACGCAGTGTTTTAATGCATCACTGGAAAGCTTTTGGACAGACTATCAATTAATTTGTTGGTGTACTAGGCACATCTTGCATGGATACAGGAATATCATATCAAAAATAATGGGAAGGTTCCCTGATGCCCTGGCAAATTGTCCCCTTGTCATTATAAATACCATCTCAGGTCTCTGCTGAATAGAGGCTACCAGCCTAGTAGGACTAACCTGGTCACGAAAGCATAGCTAGCTAGATAGAATAAATAAAAAGAAACCCTTTGCCATAGTAGTAAAACATTTTGGCAGGTAAAATACAAATATTCTTTAACAAATTTGCAATAAACTCAATGTTATGAGGCAAAATTTGGATACTAACACCAGTGCATAGCAGACAGTCTATAAAGAACAACTTTCTTGTTTTTGTAATATGCACCATTAATGAAATATTGCAAGTCATATGAGGCATGCCCTTAATAAAAGGTTTGGTAGAAAAGCTCTAACAAAGCAAGTTGTTTTCCAGTTTGAAAGACTTCAGGAAGTTAGGTGATCAATTAACTCCTGTTGCTTGAGACTGAGTGAGTTAAAGGCATATGAGGTTTATGGACTTATGTCGGCAAGCCATATAATGTAACACTAATTATTTTAAATGTCAATTCATGAATAAGTCTTTGTGGTTTTGTTTTTTTAAACCAAGCTGTTTAGTTTCGATCTGTTTTTACCCATCATTAACCTAGATCAGAAGGCCATGACAAATTCAGCTTATTTATGATAATATATGGCCAACGTCCCATAAAACACTTGAATAATGTGCAAACCAAAAGATTGGTACACCTTAATCATTATTTGGAAAACTAAATTGCTTTGGTAGTTTATCACTCTTAGGTGGTTGCTTATATAAATAACAGACAGATATATTTTCTGATTTGTATTGAGCAGTGTTGGCTATTAAGAGCTTATTGTTTGTTTCTGGCCATATTTAAAACCCTTGTTTAGCTCTTAAAATAGTTATTAATTAAATGTTATATCATCAAATAGAATATAGGAACAAACAAAATTAACTTTATGTCACTGTAGAATCACAGACTGATCAGAGCAGTAAAATCAGTTTTTGATACTTTATCATGATTACTGAGAAATCTACACTACAGAAACAAGCACATGCTTTCGCTCCAGTCATTTGACAGATATAGAACTTACTTAAGGAATATGTTGAATGTGTTTGTGGAAGACAGGAAAATGTAGAACCACCAGGATTCAGTAAGCAGATCCCTTGGTTGGAACTGTTAATCATTTGCTAAGTACATTACAGCATGAATAAATAAAGATAGGATACATACATTAAAAAAAAACCTACAGAAAAAACTACCACATGCAGATGAACATCAAAAGTCTCATACACACAAATCTGCACAAAAATTACCACATTCAAATCCACATAGGTTTGTACTAGGCTATCAACCACCAGAGTCTTATGAATCTTAGAATAGACATACAGTGTGGAGCCTATAAAATACAAACTAACATCAAACAAAGCATAAATATGAAAGTAGACACTACCAAATACAAACCATCATTAAAATTAAAAAATCAACAGAGACAAGTTAGTAAACAAATATCAAGAGAAAAATATACTTCAGCACAAACACACCAAATAAGTAAATAATAAAGTGATATTTTACATATCATGGAAACAGCACTGAGACACATCCTTACTATTTGCTATTAAGTTTGATGTTAACACGCACACACACGCACGCACGCACATGCACACACATGCACACACACGCACACGCACACACACACACGCACACACACACACACACACACACACACTACTCTGCATCAAATCGACACTCAGCAAAATGATACTCATTCCAACAAATGGCCTCTAATATTTTTAAGATCGTTTTAATTTTATATATATATATATATATATATATATATATATATATATATAATCAAAAAAGCTTGTTTTTTATCTGTACATAAATGTTTTACTTACATGTTTTTTCATCTGAAATGCCTGTACTTTTAATATGTTTAGAATACATGAATCTCACTTTTGTAAATTATTACCTAGGATTAGACATGTTATGTCTTTTTTAACAAATTGTATATTATTTCTGTATTTTTACTGTTCTACTACTTTATTTACTTTTGTATAACTATTGTAAAATTGTCTGAATTCTATGGAGCTTTTCTCCCCGGGCCTGCACTGAAAACAAGCTCTTCCAGGCCCAGTGGACTATCCTGGTTATCAAACTGTAATAAATAAATAAATAATTGCCCGGCTTGGCCTAGATAACCTCAGTGGATTTTGTTCAAGTGTGGAGCCGTCTGTATTGGAACTATGGAAATACAAATTTGGAACAACACTTTTATACAATACAGCTGTACACCCTGTCATCAACTGCTAATCCTTACTCTGGGACATGCATCCTTGAATTTTATACCATTACATTTAAACAAGCTGTCACCTAGTGCCTTCTGTGTGGAGTCTGCATGTCCTCCCTGCAGGTCGAGTGGCGTTCTGAAAGACATGCGTGAATGGGCGTGCCTTCGTTGAAGGTTGGGCGTCGAGCTGGCAACTCGGCACCATGAAAAACTACTGCCAATCATTAGCGGACCGGAGTTCCGCTGTGGCGACACCTAACTGGGAAAAGCAAAAGACAACAACAACAACAACATTTAAACAAGCTGTGAAGACCCCCTCCTACCTTTCTTTTCTCCTCCTCTTTTTCCAGCTGTATACTCCACCTCTGTTAGTGCTCACAGCTTTGTGGCACAGCTGAAGGTGAACAGGTTTTCTATAGATAATAGCTTGGAGTTTATTTCACATGACAAAATATCTGCTTCAATACACCTATGAGTACTGCATGATATTGTAATGTTTTATATGGCCTCTTCTTATTTAATTGAAAATTATTTTTAAGCGTATCTTGTTGTTTAAATGCAGCCTCTGCCCATGAACCATGATTCAACCACCCTCTTCATTAATATGGGCTTGAATGTAATACCCTAGTTCATGGTTTCATGATTTTGGAGATAATTGTATTAGTTAATGGAGTCTGTTGGACAAAGACTTCTTCATCCGAGGTATGAGAGCTTGTTGCTGTATAACAAACAGTGTAGGCTTGAGTACATTCTTTACAACGATCTTCTTGTACTGATTCATTGAATTAGGACAAGACCAAATATAACATAACTGCATATACAATTCTGTAAAAACAAGATAGTAAAATTTCATCAACTTTAAATATTTTAAATGTTTTGTCACTTAGTAATTGTGTACTGGGAAGCAATACTACTTCATACGTTTTAGGATTCCTATATGTTTTCTTTAGACTTATAGCTCATATGTCAGATGTACTGTAGCAGCTCATGCATAGAAGCAGTCATGTCAAAAACACTCAAAAACAGTATTCTTAGGAAGTTGTTTTTGTTTTTGTAGGAGTCAAATGGCTTTACCACAATGCCCCTTCCTTCTCAATACTTTGATATGACACTGGCTTGCAGAAGCTCTTTTCCGCTCCCCCATCAGTGCAATCCCACTCCCTATCCTGGCACTGCAATCAGTTACAAGAAACAACAGCCAGACAAATGACACCTATGCGAGGGGAGCATGAGAAAAAGATACACATGCAGCTATAGCCTTATGAAGACTTGGGAAAACACCTTTTTTAATTATATGTTGGCTGCGTTTCGGTGCTATGTGTGTAGCCTATATTGCATCCCTGTTAATATGCCTGAAGTTTTCTGCCTCCGTGCATATCTTATGAAGTTTTCTTCTCATCCAAATGTACATTAGAAAAGGTGTTGCCCTGTTGAATACCTCAGTGTATATATATATATATATATATATATATATATATATATGTGTGTGTGTGTGTGTTTTTGTGTCTGTGTGTATATATGTATATACATATGTATGTATATATATATATATATATATATATATATATATATATATATATATATATAGCTATACTACTACTATACTTGTCACCTAACAAAGTTTAGATCCTTTGTTATCACAATCAAACTAAAATTAATCTATAATCCCCCCTTAGGCCTCTCTCCGTCACCCAACATCTGACCATCCTTACATATGACTACCAGGTCCTCTCTGTATGTGGTGACATTCACCCCAATCCAGGACCATGTAACTGTTCAATCCACAACCTTTCCTCCAGTACCAAAAACCTTTGCATAACTACAGTTAATGTAAGTAGTATCTGTAAAAAAACTACAGAATTCCATGCCTGGCTCTCTCATTACTGCTTAGATGTTGTGACACTCGCAGAGACTTGGTTAAAACTACATATATCTAACACTGAAATAATCCTTCCAGGATATAATATCCATAGAAATGACCAGTTCCACAAAAAGGTGGAGGTATTGTATTAATCTACTGTGACACTTTAAGTATTACTCAGTATTTCAAACCTATATCAACATTTGGAAATATGGAATTAATGCTATCAAACCTTCATATCAACAGCAGAAACAATTATGTATTGCTGCACTTTATATTCCCCCAGGTCAAAATATACCTACTCTAGAAGATCTAATAGCCTGGACAACCCTCAATATAAAAATGAAACCATCAATCTTGGTGACACTAATATAATTTGGCAAACTCTCATCTGCAACTCCCCACTAAATAGTATAAATTTACATAAGTTTACTCAACTCATCTCAGACCCCACATGTAGGGTGAATAAACAAATTAAGTCAAAAATTCGCCAAGTCAGCAACACTTCCAAATACCTTTAGTGTCCATCTAACTGCATATACCCCCAGAACCCATACACAAATAGACAAACTACATACTCTACGGACAACTAGAAATCTAACCCACTTCAATGAACAAACTTCTAGATAGTCTAAAAACCCACAACTGGCACCCTATCAAAATTCTACCACTAGATGAAGCAGTTAACTATTTCAACAAAGTCTGTCTTGATACTCAGTCTTGCCCCTATGTATAGTACTACACTTAAATGTGCCCCTTGGCTAACAAAACAAACGAAACAGTTACTTACATTCAGGGATAAAGCCTGAAAAGAATGGCTTAGAACTAAAACCCCACAAATGAACTCAAATATAAGCAACTGTGCAGCAATGCCAAAAAGCAGGTCATCATTGATTAAAAAAGCGATTTCTCCACTAAACGTTCGACCCAACAAAACAACCCCAAAATGTTCTAGAACTCTGTTTCCTCTCTTCTCAATACTGGTGCCCAGCACAACCCCACCCATTACCTGATAAAGATCCACAAGACATTGTCCATGCTTTTAACTCTCACTTTATTAAAACTGGCCAAAAACTTGTTAATGGCTTCACCTTACAAACAAAAGTACATTGCAATGAAAACAATAAATTCTCCTACACTCTCTCAAATATCAATTTCTCTCATAAAAACCCAGACTCAAACAATATCCCATCCACTCCTCCATTTACCATACAACCTATACCCATGTCTCTATTACACAAGCTACTTTCAAAACTAAAGCCTTTCTCCCCCCATCTGACAGCATCCCAGATGAATACCTAAAACTTGCTGCAGATTCTATAGCTTTTCCAGTTAGCATTCTCATTAATCGATCTAAGTCTGAATCATATGTCCCACAAGTCTGGAAAAACTTAATTATCACTCCGTTACATAAAGGTCACCAGTGATCTATCTAACTACTGGCCCATTGCTATACTTTCACCTCTATCTAGCATCCTAGAAAAGTGTATCCATTCACAACTGCTTAAACATCTCACTGACAATAACTTGCTAACACCCACCCAACACGGTTTTCGGCCAGCACACATCACAATGACAGCCTTACTGTCCTTTACCAACACTGTATACAGAGCTATTGATGCTGGCCTGCTAACTTCAGTTATATTAATAGACCTATCAAAAGTTTTGATACAGTGCCCCACTCTAAACTACTTTCACAACTTGAGACCATAAACTGCTCCCCACACACTCTAACCTGGTTCTATAAATATCTCCAAAACAGAAAACAATCTGTCAGATGGCAAAGCAAGCAATCTGAATACCTAATTAATAATACTGGAGTCCCCATGGGTGTATTCTTGGGCCCTTGCTTTTTAATATATTTATTAGTAATCTCATTAAAGCATCCCTGCAAAGTACACTGATTCAATATGCTGACAATTTGCAAATAATCACATTCTCTAACTATGTTTCAGATCTCCTAAAGTTAACACAAAAGGCATTTACTTCCATCGAATCCTAGCTCAGTGAGGCTCAACTGCTACTTAATTCCAAAAAATCAAAACATTTACTTTTCTCATCCAAAAACTATAACTGTTGATAGGAAGCAATCCAACAGCACAAACACAAACTGGTTTCGTCCCCTGATGTTCTCAGTGTAGTACAGTCACAAATAATCTTTCCTTTAATATATAGACGGTCTTAAGGCTGTAGACACATGACACTCACGAATGCCGAGCATCAATACTAGAAAACACGAACTTGCATTACAAATAAATCAATTATGTCACATATTAAATATAATCTAATACCAACATGTAATGCAGTCTCTATACATTAATTTTATCTCTACCAGATAGATATTAAATCAGCAGAAAAAATATAAATTTAAATATAAATATAGCTAGTGACACCAGTATATTATATCATAACCATTTACCAATACTCGTTTAGGCCTGGCTTATATAAAGCTCCTAAATTAATAATCCATAACCTTTAATTTATGTCTAAAATAGAGTGCTTAGTAGTATGTGACAATTCTTTACCTAAAACAGTGTCTATACCTACAAATACAAAATGTGCAGTTACATGTTCCAATTTATGTTTATAAAGTGCGCACCTTTGTCTCTTGCAGTTGATGTCACTAAGATGTGTAGCTATCCTGGTCTTAAAAGTCCTGGATGTTTTGTCCTATGTAAAATGCTTCACATTGACAGATAGCCATGTAGGCTACCCAGTCCGTGCGATAAGTGATTAATGATCTAATTTCAAATACTTTGGGGGTGTTCACAGAACTAAATGACTTTGTACTAGAAACAGCCTTACAATATGTACAATTACCATAACAATTGCTACACCTAATTACCTTACCTTTAACATTTTTAATTTCCTGATCCAATTTTTTGTACCATGACACTACTTCACCTACATTTTTACCACAGCGATAACTATATGAGCAATGCTCATCTAGACATTGATCAAATTAATCATCAGATTTCAGTATGCGTCACTATTTATTTACTACCTCTTTAAATCTAAATGTATTAGTGCCAAAAGTCGTAGTTAATCTAATTTTGGGAACCATTGCCCTTTGATGATCTTGTCCCCTTTTTTCACCTCTTTAAGACAAAATTCCGTACTAAAGTTAACAGCTCTATTTTTCAACGTTTTTTTTTTTTTTCAGTAATCATTTTTTATTATTTTTCACAACCATATTACAAATTCACACATTATATACAATATATACAAAATGCTTCCATTGGTTAATTTCACATATATATCAACCTCATGTATTGATCAAAGGTACAGCACTAACAATCAAAAGGAAAATAATAAAAAAAAAAAATTCAACATTAACAAATCCAAGCCAACAATCTGTCTTTTCTGTACATTTTCTATCTAATCTAAGGTTGATTTAGACTATATTCTGGTTCCTGAGAAAAAGTGGATAGTAACCTCTTAAGCCAAAATAATATTAAAAATTTGCTCCCAGATTTTTATGTTGTTGATATTTTTCTTGTGATCACTATATAAATTGATAAAAGAGAGGAAGCATAATAATTATATTCTTTTATCGAGTTACTGGAGAGAGAAATTGATATTCCCAGACAACAATAAGATATTGGAGGCATTTAAATTAACATTAAAGTCCGTATCCCTTCAGAAATTGGTATTTACGCAGCTGATGATATTTAACAATGCATACTATACTTGTCTCACTTTGCACAAATTTGATGCGAAGAATTCACCCATATGCCCACATTGCTTTGATCAGACAGCAGATTTGCTTCACATGTTCTGGAGTTGTAAGTGCATTTATAAATTGTGGAATTCATTAAAATTGCAGTTACAAAAAATGGGTTACCAAAATTCAACACTCTATTTTTCAACGTTTGAACCTGCGCTGCATCATAGCCCCTTTTTATAAATCTATCACTCATTTTATCAGCTTCCAGTCTGTAGTTACTATCATCACTACAAATTCTACGCATCCTTTGAAATTGTGCCTTAGGTATGTTTCCTACAATGTGTTTTGGATGGCAACTACCCGCCTCCAAAAGTGCATTTTTAGTAAAGGGCTTCCTATATAGGCTGGTAACCATAGTACCATGTAACGTCTTGGTAACATTAACATCTAGAAAATCAATAGTAAATGGTTAAATTTTGTCCACAAATTTAATCTCAAATGTATTAGTAGTCAAATACGACACAAACTCATGCCATTATTTTTTAGATTCCGACCAAATGCCCCAACAGTCATCCAGATGATGTCACTACATAACCAACTGATTTTTATATGGATTGTTGTCATCATACATCAGATCACATTCCATGAACCCCATAAAGCGGTCTGCATATATGGGGGCAAAAGTCGTGCCCATAGCTGTACCTCTAACTTGCAAGACGCTCTGTTTACCAAAATGAAACACATTATGTTCACGGACCAAACGTATCAAAGTAACCAAAAACTCACCTAACCAGTACCTCACAGCTTCAATACCCCCTGAGTGTGGGATACTGGTATATAAAGATTGTACATCAAGAGTACATAAATAACATCCACTTGGAACTTGTAAATCATTCATAAGTCTCAAACACTCAGTAGTGTCTTTTATTCTGGCTCTAACTAATTCTAACAAAAGCTTGAGTTGAAATTCCAAATACATGGACAATGGCTCTGTTAAAGAGCCCCTTCTGGATACTATTGGTCGTCCAGGAGGGGAAATAACGGTCTTGTGTATTTTGGGGAGTATATAAAAAAATTGCAGTTTGGGGTCTTCAACACTCAATTCTCTAAACAAATCATCAGTTATAACACCATCATTCTTAAGTAACAACAATATTACATCAGTTTTATTTTTGACATCTTGAGTAGGATCCTATGGTAGTTTAAAATGAAATCTACCATCCTCTAATTGCCTGGATGCTTTACCAATATTATCAGAAGTTTCTCATACAACAGTTGCTCCACCCTTATCAGCTTTCAAAACCACAATTTCCTTATTTTCTTTCAAATGCATTAATGCATTTCTCTCATCCTTGGTAAGATTATTACCATAATTGAATGTTGTACCCTGATTGCCATGTATATCACGTAATATAAGTTCCTCAAACATTTTAACTTTAGGGTGGTATGGAGGCTTAAACCTAGATTTCTTCACACTAAAACATGGATATATCACATTCTCAGCATCACCCTTAGTACTATAAAAATATCTTAAATTCAATATTCTACAAACATTTTTAACATCTTGTTGTGTCTTTCGGATTTTTCCGGTTAGGGGTCGCCAGAGCGGAACTCCTAAACACGTCATATTGAGAAACAAAATGTGATGATACATAATTCAAACCTTTATTCAGAATATTCTTTTCTGCACTAGTGAGGTTAAACTTGGTCAAGTTCACAATCAAATCATCACCATCTGTGTCTGTATATTCATGGCATCATTGGCATTATTCACATTTACTAGATTCACAGTTGTTACATTAACATGTGTAGTCACATTTTTACTAAGTCCCTGAAAGATCTCTCCATGTTGTTTATTCCATTTTCTCCTATGTTTTCTTCCACCTCACCTAAAGGGACAGTATTACCCTTAGGTTTTTTTTTATTTACAGGTGAAGTTATATCTAAAATGTCCCCAAGCTCATTATCCGTATCTGTACTAGGTGGGTTCAAGGAAAAATCAGAGGCACTTGAATCAACATTATACATAGAAGCACCACCCGACTTCAATATGAACTTTCCATCTCTCATTTTTCCCATAGGGGTTTATTCACAGCACCTGAGAACCTAACAGCCCTCTTATTTTGTTTCCACAAAAAAACTGTGTTATTTATAAAGTCTCTAGTGTCTCTATTAACTCATTACAGTCGAGTGCTCCTCCAGGCGTCTTCTGCAGTTAACCCCTACTGCTCCTCTAGGCGTCAAATATGGATTGTTCATATTTGCATTAATAATTCCAAAACCATGTTACTTACAAGGTACCAGGATATTTTGTCTTGAGCCATATGTGATGGCAAACACAACTCTATTGATATTTGACCTCTTGCAATGAGAGTTTTCTAGAACTCTAAGGTGATAACTTAGTTTTTAAAGGCTTAAGGCATTGCTCACTAGGGGTTAAAGATGCACACTCAAAAGAGCTGCTATTTCTTTAATTTACGTGCCTCCAGTTCAGTCTCAGAAGAACCCATTTCTTCCAGATATTTTTCATACATTTTATTATAATCCACATGCTGTTCAAATTGTTGCACATTAAGTAAAGTGGAATCCAATTTCTCATTAATCTCTACCAAAGAATGCTCATAAAATTGAACCAACAGTTCTATAAACAGTTTAGAAGCTACATTTTGTATTGAATGCCATTTTGCTAAAAATACAGTCATCCTTCCCTACCCCAGGTTCTACATAAACCCGTAGGCCACGTGATGCTACACCAGCAACCAAATAAGCTTTGAGTAGTTTAATATGCCACATTGTAGATCTATATTTCTTGGTAAACAATGTCAACTCCTTGAAATGGCACTCCATTTCAGAAGTCTGACTCACCTCCATTGCAGTTCCTGCCATTCCAGTGACACCACAGCCTTCAAACCATGAAATGTCATCTTTATCTGACGATAAATTTCCAATGAATGCTCACAAATCACCACCTGTAGTCATTTGTGAAGATCACTTGTTTCTCTCATCAAAAAGTTCACTTTCTGAGGTTAATCCACTCAAATATACCCTCCCGGCACAGCACTTGACAAAGTTAAATGCAAACCCAAGGTTTCAGTCCATGTAGCCCACATTCTGCATGGACTAAACCAACAAAAAGTTCACAAATAGGAGAATGATTTATTTGTAATACAGTTTTGTGTTTTCTAGTATTGATACTCGGCATTTGTGACTTTCATGTGTCTGCAGCCTTAAGACCGTCTATATATTAAGGGAAAGATT